>NC_090803.1:67789909-68089909 GCF_036512215.1 Solanum lycopersicum | reverse complement strand
ACCAAACATAAAGAGGCAAAAAAATAACCTTCTTAGTTGATAAAGCAACTTCTAGCTCAAAGAAGTTAAAGCACATACAACTGCAGAAGCTACTCAATTACTGCTATAAAACATTACGAAGGAGTAACATTAACTAGCATAATCAAATACAAGAAAGAAGAACAAAGAACAAATCAGTGTTATCAAAGCCGTGCTTAAACCCTGAAGCGAGGCTCAAATAATGTTGAGTGCCGTGTACTTCAGTGCCTGCCATCAAGGCTCTAATACAAATTTGTCTAGCAAATGAGTGTTTCCTGAAGAGGTGACACTTAAGAAGTGGTATATCACTTTATCATTACAAAATATTCAATTTCACTATCCATATATTTGTTTTTCATGTTTATAATTATTAGACTTGAACTAATCATACATGTATTTTATATCCATTTGCACCTTCTTTTTACTAAACCCCCGTTTTATTTTCTCTTTGTGCTTAAAGCTCCAAATGACCATAGAGCTTTTTTACGCTTTTAGCTTTTAACAATACTGAAACATATATAAAAAGGTCAAACAACAATATTATGAGTTATAAAAATGACAAAAGATTGTGTTTTCCAGTAGTTAATTTATTCTAGTTAGAGACTTGAGAATCACTATTTCAAGATAAGCACTACTTAACTTAACATACCTTTTCCAATTTTTTGGTATTAAAATGCTCCCAAATGGATAAAAGGATTAGTTTGGATTGACAGAACTTAGTAGCATGGACTAGAAAGACCTACATAGTTTCATTCATTGAAAGCAAGATATTTTGTAGAGAATTCATCTGTTTCAGCAAGACAGCTTCCTGAATGGCTTCAACACATGTCAAAGCACCATAGTTCTTAGAATCCTGAAGAATCTGCATAAAAATGTATTCTTTTATGAGCTATTTCAAAAGCCCTCAATATTTCTAGATATTGAATTTAAAAATCCGGACTCAGCCACTGATTTTGAGCCATTGGAATATGGGTAAAAAACTGGGGAAAGTACCTGTAACCTCTGAATGATGGAAGAAGCATTGTTGAATTGAGATAGTAATCGAGATTGTAGCTCATTCCACTTCTCCATCTCTTCCTTCACTTTCCTGAATCTCTGCTGATACTTTTTAATTATAACGTCCATCTCCAATTTACCCAAACCTAACCTATCAATATTTAATCAAACAATTAAAAAAAAAAACCTATAACTGAGAGAAACATAGAGAGATACAGAGAGGAAATTACTACCGGAGTTGGCCGGAGAAAGAGAGGTAGCGAGGGGAATTAGTGGCAGCCGCCGGAGAAGTATTGACTTCAGCTGAAGATACTATATTTCAAAAAAGTAATAAATTACATTTTACTTATGCTTTGGGACCATAATCCTAAAATAACCTTATTTTTATTTTAACAATAGCAGGGGCATTTTTCATTTTTTAAAAGTATAACGACGCATTTTTAATAAAAGCATAAAAAGAAATATAAAGACACAAACATAAAAAAGTCAAAATTATTTTGATTTTTATTATTAAATATCTTGTGTCTTTTGATTAAATATAAGTTTTAAATTTGATAAAGCGATTCCCAAAGTTATAATATATTATACCACATATTCGTTGGTTGCATTTCCAAAAAAATGTGATCTAGTAGTAGTTTGTTTGCATTTCAATAATGTGAGTTACAAAATTTAAGGAAACGTTATCTTCAAGCCATTCATTATCATATTTTTGATGTAGGCTACTATGTTTTGCATATTTTTGAAATTGTCGCTACAATTACACATATAATTGAAAGGAATCGTTTAATTTGTTGTATTAACTTGTAGCTCAAAGGTTATTAATAGCTTGTAAACGAATAGTGAAATTATACATTTCAAACACAACTCACGAGTCTTCAATTACCGATGAAAAAATTTATTGCGAGTGGCAAACCATTTGATACAATCAAGGATACCAAACCAAAAAAACTGTGATACAAACATATTGCAATTCTCGAACAGTACATAGCGAAAAATGAATTACAAAACCCAACCCTTTCTTTTTCTCATTTTCCCTCTCTAAGCAGAAAAAACATGACTAAAATTACTTCAACCTGGAAAAATGGATTTCTGTCGTCGTGAAGACCACTGGGATTCTTCAAACATTTGGAAAACCAATATAAACTGCATCTTCTAGGCTATACAACACACACGTGCAAATAGATGGCATGGAAAACGCCGAGGAACAATGGCCCAATGGCAATCAAATATAACACAAACTAGAACGAACTCCAATGATCAGAACTTTTCTTGGTGTTTTGACTCTCAGATGAGACCTTAAATGGTCCACTGGATCCAAATGGATCTGCGTCATCAAATGAGTATCCTCGACTATGATCAAAACCACTGGCACTATTTATGGAGTCGAACCTCGTGAGGGTCTCCTTTCGTGGGGAAGATGCACGATCATTTGTACTGAAGGAATCATACCTTGAGAAACTGTCAAAGAAAGGATCTTTCGATCCTACACTATATCTAGGAGAAGTTCCCGCTCTTGAAAGTGGTGAGCCAGGAACTGAATCCTCAAAGGTAAATGGGCTATTCTTCTGGTATCTACTTTCAGCCCCAGGAGACTCTGTCCTTGTTGGACTTGCACCGAAATCAGTTGAGTCAAAGAAATGTTTCTCTCCATGCTTCACATGATCCGACTCCTGCAGGATATTATTAGTCAATGTACAGGGAGACTGTGCAACAGAGCAATCTAGCATTCCATCATCATCAACAGATGGGAGTATCAAAAAGCAAAATCCAACTGTGCAATTGAGATCATTATTGGGTGTGTACAAGGGTGAAAGCAGGAATTATGTTAATTGGGCGACCAAGATACACATGCAACATCGGAAACTCATAAATAAGGAAATAATAAAGGGAAACGATAGAAAATGTTTCCGTATAAAATATGAACTAGGATATCTTGTTTTACTAAGAAGAAGATGTTATTTCACATACTAGATGAAGATGAATTTTTTAGTGTTGTTTCATTTTTGGTGTAAACAGGAGTATATGGAAGATCCAGAATCAGTTAGAGATGTCTTAAGCTCTTTGTAATTTCTGTTGAAGGGTTGAAAATCTTCCTGATACTCAACCTCAATTTTAATTAGGAAGCCAGTAACTTGTTGTGACAGGTTTCTGATTCTTTGGAAATAGAATACAAGTTGTTACTTTCTCAAAATCAAAATAATCAAATTATATATAGGAATGGAAAAAGGAAGGAGCATTAGCGCTTGCCAACATTTTGTCTCAGATTACTTATACAGCAGATTAGTTGTTAAGTGGAATAGTCAGCACTTGCACATATTTGCAAAATGACAAGACATGTGACATCTAATAACATTGAACAAAACTATATCTGATTAAGGGTTTGCCTACTCACCTTAGCACTGAAGCCCCAAACAGAATCCACATCATCATTATTGTCAAACGTACCCCAGCCAGGTTCATCAAATCTGTTAACCCAATGATAGGGAAGAAGAAAAGGACATGAATAAGAATGATGCAAAGTTAGCTATAGACCTCTGCCACAAGTTTAGAGACGGCATGTCAGACAAGATCAAGGACACACAGAAAGACTCGAAATAAAAGCTAATGGGACATGACTCAATGAGGGCACTGAAGAAACATGTTTGTGCTAGTAGGTAATTTCACCATTTGATATACATCAATCCAATCAAAGAGCTAAAATTCATGTATAAAATACCAGTACAAACAAATGGTTGTTTATCCCCCACCCACCTATTCAAGTTTCTCCTTAGTAATTACCTTAACGGAAAATATTTGCCAAGCCTTGAAAAGCAGCTCTTAAACAGAAGGCAAATTGCCAATCATCTGTCTACTGCAAAAGCTTGAGCATTATTCTACCTTTTAATGAGACAAGGAACAACATGCATTTAGAGATATACGGGTCACTATAGCATACTTGAGCATTTCCCTACCGTAAGTCATGATTTTCTTTTTCCCCTTCCCCTGATCAATTTAGAAATTTCTTCAAAAGTCAAAGAGTTAATACAAAAGCTCAAGGTACTTGCACATATTTCCCCTAACGTTTATGCTGATCATATTAGCTACTTTAAGATTTTAGTACCAAAAGAAGCTATATCTAGTTTAAACTTACGAGGCCCTTTTTGCTTATAAAACTAACTGAGAGGCAAAGGTTGAATGAAACAAAAGAAGTTCCATCAGTGTATTAGAGCAGGTACGAAGTCCTAGTCATCAAATTGCACTCACTGTGACAATCCCCTTTCGTTGGCATAACCGTATGGCAACTACTCCACTATCCTTGCTGCTATCTTGCTCCGGTTACCAACTCAAAATACTTACCATGAAGGATTTGAGGTCAAGATGAGATGTTTCAGCCAGGAAAGAGAAAATGATTTTTTTTCTCTCTTATTCCAAAGAAATACAAGGGAGCAGGGGATGGGTGGGGAAAGGGGACAGAAAGGGACTTCGATGATGCAAGGATGAGAGAAGCACGGGATGATTTTGTTCTTTTACTGTGGGTGGGCAGCCTCTCTGCTTTTGGTGGACTTCGTTTTAAGGGCAACGCGCTGAATTAGTAGATATTATGGAGATTAAATAAGGAGCTTTATTTAACATTCAAAACCAGAATGGAGTAAGACTGATCATAAATCTTAATAAAGGTATAATTAACACTACATTTCAGCTTTACTATTCAGAACATAAGATGCCATATTCTGTTTTAATTTATTTATAAACTAATGAGACAGACGCAAGACATACTAAGGATGCATGAAGACACTAGTGAGCAGTGGTCAAAGACACTGGTCAAAACGATTCAGAAAAAGTGAAACATGCATCAAGCATACCCTCCTAGATTTAAACAGATGTTGTGCAGGACATGAAAATTCTGAAAGCTTCATAAACTATGAAAATTTGGGACTAGTAGAAATGGACAAATACAGATGGAAAATATTGCACTTAAGAGCCAAATTATACCTATCAGTTTCAGATTCCGTTTTAAAGCTCTTGCCGAAATGGTTATCAGAGTATTCACCAGAAGGACTATCAAATGCTGTTTGTTCTCGTGGACTTCCCTGTGGACTTTTTGACTCTTCGTCGCTATGCATATACATCAAATCAGTCTCAACAGTACTATTGTTTCCTTTAGCGGAATGGTTTTCTGACTTGGCATCAGCATTTGACATAGAATCAGAGGATTCGCGATGAGTCGGAGAACTTTCCTTCTGAACAGATGTGGATTTGGAATTTTCAGGCACAGCTACATCAAAAGAAAATCCTGCAGAAAGTGATATAGGGATGCACATACGTCAAACACTATGCAACTTATATGGTGCCAGAAAGACAACCAATGAAGAACGGGAAAAGCGGGAGGGAATATATTCAAGAAAGCAAACCTTCATCTTCGAATTTATCCCAATCTTCATCCCAAACAGCTGATATCTCCGGAATTCCAGGTTGCCAGCCTTGAGAAGGAGAAGACCATTTCAGACCAAAAAAGTTAGATCGAAAACATAATAAACAAATGTGATGCAACAAATTGAAAAGTTGCCAACTTTCTTCAAGTTACCTATTTTTATTTGATAAACAACATCAACACAATAAATTCAAAATCCATTGAAAAATATTCAATTTTCAATAATAACTGCAAGAATTGAGCAAGAATAAATTCCAATTGTATTATCTAAGTAGCAAACACAGAAAACATAGGACCTCAAGAACTGATATGACATTATGCCCATATGCAGATGAAATTAGTAGAGTTGACTTCTTAACCAGGGTAGGATGTTCAGAGTTCATAAGAGACTCAATAGGAGCAATAAAAACATAACAAACAGAGAACAAGCTGTCAAGACGTAGAAAAACAAGGGGAAAAGAACTCACCAGGGGGGAGTTCAATTAACGCAGTTGACTTCATATTAAGCTCGTGTTTCTTGCAACGATCCACCAAGGCCTTCAGTAGCTCCTCAAGATCATGTTGTATGCGATCAGCACGGACCTGGACAACCAACAGTGAACGAAACATAGCATAAGTTCCTATGGAAACACATACTTCCCAACAGTTTACCCGAGTAACCAAAGTAATAAGGTCTGTTATATTCACCTGAAGAATACCATCAGTGCTGCCACCTTGTTCCATTTTAGTGATTGCCTGTTGCAACTCCAGCTTTCTCTCCTGAATAAGGGGATTTTTTCCTTTTATCTCAAGAATATAAACTAATATGCTCCAACAAGTCAACGAGCACTAAAGACTAGGAAAAGAATAAAACAAATGACAAGCTAGAAAATGCTATAAACAAGCCAGCTAAACAATTAAAGAATTGAAACACTAGAAGAAGCCGGGAAGGCGTTTAATCATAGAGATGCAGTGAGGAATGGTTTATTCTTATGTGTATAGCATCTTGCAGCAGTAAACTCAAATCTTTCGATTTGTGAAGGAGCTGGATACATAACTATAGTACACATTTGAAAGAATATATGGAGCAAAGTCTTACTTGAGTATCACGAAATGATGCTTCTTCAATTGTCAGTTTAGAAGCAATTTCTGCAACTTGCTTGTACTTCTCTTCATATTTTTTGCCAAGAAGCTCGGCCTAAAATAACTCATCAATTGACAAAGTGCATAAGAAGGGAGAAACTGAAACCAAACAAATTATGAACTTCAAAGAGAGAGAGAGAGATCAATGGACTGAATTGTACCTCACGTTTATCAGTCAATGCCCTTTCAGTGATTTCATTAAGCCGGTTATCACATCTACTTTTATACAAAACCTGGAGGAAAGCCCAATAAATAAAGAAAATGGATGAGATAGGAAACAAAAATGAAGAGATAAATATAACATAAAGAGCAGGTGATAGTTGAGAAAAAGCAACTCGAAATTAAAAATGCAACAATGCTGTACATTGAAGGCGGCAACTACTCACAAGATCCTGCATTTTTGTGCGGTAGAATTCAAGCTTCTCCTTAGAATCCAGAAGCATCTTGTCCTTGCTTTCATCCTTATCAAACAAAGGAATTAGGTTTACTACGTCAACGATATTCGTGAAGTAGATAGAGTGCTAGAATTCAACACACAGACAGCTCTTAACCTGAATATGCCCGCATCCTAGATTTCTTTGTAGCTAATTAGCTGACTAGACTAAGTTCGTAACATTCTAATCAATTGAATCTTGAAAAAGTATCAGATGGTATGGCACTGAAACAGCCTAATAGTAGTTGTTAGACACATTAAGTTTCTGGACAGGGGAAGCTAGGAGAGGCTGCACTATCGTCAATAGCTTGATTTAATTTTATAGAGGAATCATTATCCGCATTAAACTGCACACAATCACTACCTACCTGAATTTACTCCGGGAGAGTCTTGAGGTTAACAATTCACCCAGGTTGAAGGGCAATTCTAATCAAAATCACTCTTTTACTCAGTAGGCGCACTCAAGATTACTGTAACCCTATTACAAGAAAACTGACAGATGAGACAAATTACCTAGAATATAAAGGAAATAATACCTTATTCTCTTCTGCTGCTGTTTCTTCTCCCTTTGACTCCGACATATTCTGCTCCCCATTACTTAGTTGGTCCATATGAGAATTATTCACTGATGTTGTTGCTCTAGCATTTTGCTGATTAAATTGCATCGCTCGGTCAGACTGAGGTAATGCCCCCTGCATAGGAGATCTTAATCCAGGATGTGCAACTGGCTGTACACCAGGCATCCCTTGTGGAGGTCGTACGCCTAAGCAGAAAGAGAATGATGAAACAACTTCAGTATACCAACAAAGTGGTCGAAACTTAAAACAGCTAAAATGCGGTTTAGATAGTACCAGAAGCAGGACCCCAGCCAGTGCTTCCATAAGCAGCAGTCGGTGGACCTGCTAGGGCCAGCAGAGTCTCATCAAGCATAACGCTATTCGGTAGTGTAGATGGAAGAGAGCGGCCTTCCCTATATCGTTCCATCAAATACAGAGCTACACAGAACTCCCTCAAAGAGAGCATGCTGTCATTATCTTGATCAGCCAAGTCCCATACCTGCTTCAAGACCTCTGACAGAGACAACGAATGATATTACTGAACATTAAACATGTAAAACAAACTCCAAATGACACTAAATAACACAAGTAGGTACATGGTTTGAGGCTTGGCATGTTCTTTTATAGGAGTATGGAGTATTAATGTACAAATCTTAAAAAATAAGTGTCCAAGAACGAAAAATAGTAAGTTGATTTGTAGCTTGATCAGGATTCAAAGTCCAAAAAATTGAAGTTAGAGAATATTCAAAAAACAAAAGAACTTTTTACACTCAGTATCAAAATCAAAATGACATTTACAATAAATAATCCAACAGTTCTGAGATACCAAAATAAAATATCTCTGGACTGATAACTCTCCAATAAATCGTGGCAGCAATCCAACTTAGAGCATATGAACCAAGAATAAGGATCTTCACATTTGTATTGTTCCTCCGATAAAACATGACCAAGTAGTAAAAAAGAATGATTGAACACAAAAAAGGAATCTCTGAACCTCAAATTTGCATGGATTAGTTTAAAGAGGGGCTTCTCTCAGATTTTAAGCTTGTCCAAAAGAGAAAAGAAAAATAACTCTTTTTAACTTTGAGAAGTTCTCTTTTTTTATATTGTTAAACACCATCGCTTTGACTCTACTTCCCAGAAGCCCAACAATGGCCCTTTCCCACTTTGCTCTGGGTGTGAGGGGGGTGCCCTTACAAACACAGTTCTATAACATACAGAATATGGTAGACTATAATAGAATTTATAAGATGAAATCTGGTGACTGGTGAGTTAATCAGACTCACGCCAGATTGTACTCGTTATTATTCGAGCTATGTCGTGGAGTAAGATTTTTTGTAAGTGCATAACTAAAAAGAAAAGGATAAAGGAAATAAATAATTCTGACGATAGCAAAATTGTAACTCAAGAAAATAGACACTAAAGGCTGCAAAAATGATAATATACCTCTTGGCAGTCTCCAGTTCAAGAATAAATCCCGCGCTTGTTGACCGGAGATTTTTCCATCTCTGTCTGAATCCACCTCCATAAACACTTTTGCATACTTCTGAACTCCTGCTCTTGTCATTTTTGGCCAAGGAACTTGTGGCTGCTCAGGAGTAGGAGGTACAGAACCCGCTGGAGTTCCAGATGATGACACTGGCAAAATATTCTGAACAGAAGCCTGTTGATTAGGTTTAGACACAGATGGGGTTACTGGCTGCTGATTCCCAGGAGATTGCCTTGTAAGAGTATTAAATGCAGCAAAGGGGTCAGGCTTGGCTGAAGCGTGAGACTCGGTGGTTACTGGAACCATAGCTGAAGAAGTGGGTGAACTCATCATAGAAAAGTTTGGAGTAGACGAAGACTTCTTTGGTACAGATTGGCTTGCGGAGAAGGTTTCACCACCAAACATTGTGTCCGACGCAAAACCATTACCAGAACTACCAGTAGCTTTTGTATTAACTTCTGTCATGGAAGGTAGTGAAAGAGATCCCTGAAGAGTTTGCGTAACTGGAGGGACCAAAGGGCTCATTCCTCTATTAGGAGGCTGCATAGTAGGTCCAGTGGATATTGCTGCTTGTCTGCTCCCGAGATAGTCATTTGAACTGTTCGAGTTTGGAAGACCAGGACCTGTAAAACTTCCACCCCTGGGGAAATTCATGCCAGCAACAAATTGCTGGGGACGTGATGCAGTAGCTGCAGTAGGAATAGGTGGCCTCACAGAGTGGCCGGCTTGAGAAGTTAGATATTGTTGGTTCATACCTGTTGCATGAGGTAGCTGTCCTCTGATGCCAAAATTTTGAGAGGCTGTTGGTAAACCAGCACCCATCTGTTGTGCAGGTGCAGCACCAACTGAATTTGATTGGGGAGAAGCAACCGCTGCAAGGTTAATCTGTGGAGCAGGGATTTTAGCAGAAGCAGGACCATATAAAGCTGCCTTCACAATATCTGGTGTTAATTCTCGTTTACTCTGTGCCACTGTTACAAGTTTAAGAGCATTATAAAACTCCGGACGGCTAAGATACCCAGTACGGCTCTGGTCAGCATGTGTCCATATCTGCAAACAAAGATACACAATGTGCACGCACAGTTGAACAAATTATATTTACCTCAGAAGAGTTTTAAAATCGTAGATATTTAAAGAAAACTAGTCATAACTAGCTTATCGTAGTGGGGTATACAGAACAGAAAGACATATGAAGAAAGCCTAATAAAAAGAGGAAAAACTAAACATATTAACTTAATGTTTTGTATAAATACAGAGATAACAAAATAAGACTTCCAGTCCTCCTGCAAGTATGTCAAATAAACAAATCTGCATATTCACAACACAAAAGAAGCTTTTCTCTAATGCCTAGTAAGAACTTCTTGTCAAGAATATCCTACCATTCTAAACACACCAACTGCAGAAAATATGACCATTATACGATAATTGAATGCCTGGAAAACGGTTAACAAACAAAAAAGCAACCCACACAGGCAAGAAGTAGGGGTGATTTATCAAGAATGGCAACCAATTTCTGCCACAATTCTTTTCCAGAAGGACAGTTTGATATCATATATTAAGTAAGTCCGACATGATAAAAGCAACTTATGAACTTCTAAGGACGTTCCAATGGTAGCCAGTCAGAAGTTTGACTTTTATAATGACCTAAATTTTATCAAAGTAAGTCTCTTAAAACAAAAGAAACAGATGATGAATAAGAACCTATACCATAAGCATACTTACCCATCAAAAAACCTATGGCATAAGACGGAATATGAGAAACGGATAATGAACTGAAGTCACAAGTACAAAAGTCTGAAACTGCAATCTTAGCTTGGAAGCGAAATCGAAAAGGATCAGTCGATCAGAGGTACGTAATTAATAAAAGAGTATCTCAGAACCAAGGATCATCCTACAAAGGAGATAAACAGCTGCTACACTTTTAGAAGAGGTGACAAGGTTGCTGAACTTCCTTTCAGTGCCTTGTCATGGAAATCTACATCACCGACTTCGAATGCTAGTAGAACAAAGGAATCATCCAACTCAAAATGGCAAAATATCAACTTGCAGTCACAAGATAAATCTTCATCCAATGTGTATAAAAAGCAACCCCAAAGCAGCTTACTAGTTATTTGAACCTCCAACACCAATGTGTCAATTGTGAAAATGCTTTTCTTTTTAGATAATAGTGGTGTCACACACAACATTTCAACTATTCCACTAGTACCTACTACCTCCCAATAGCACAGGTACCAGGTTGTGAAAACCCTCTATTCATGCCAATCAATCACTCTTCAAAGGAAATTGCTACTACCCAGGTTAGAGTTCTTAGGGCCTACTTTTTGAACCTGGATATTCTATAGAGTTAGTTAGTCATGTGGGTTTTAACAATCATTTATCAGTTCATTGTGTCCTTGATACAACCAAATAGATGTATAAGTAACCAAGAGCTGTGATGTAAGAGGTAACCATTAGTATCTGGAAATAAAATTGCTTCAATTATTCCTCTTCTACTTCTGCTTCTCCCATTCTCGACCTCTCTCTTCATTCTTCTTACCTTCTTCAACAACTAATATCTTGAAACCCCTTAAGACACTGCACGTGATTGGAGATCAGGAGTTCATCTGATCTCTTCTTTTTTTTTTTTGCTCAAGTAAAAGTATTAGTAATTTCATTCATAAACATGGCCATACTGGCTGTATGCAAGGGGTATACCAAAAAGTAAAGAATCTACAACATGTGATTCTCTACAAACTCCACCCAGTCATACAGCTGGGAACTTTCTATTTACACCAAAAGAAAATGAGGAATAGGAGACTACTCCTCAACTGAGAGGAATTCCAGTCTACTCCTTCAAAAGCTCTCATGTTTCACTCTCTCCAAACAACTCATATTAAAGCAAGCGGAACCACATTCCAATCCCTTCATATTCTCCTCCTTCTCCCACTCTTCCAGCTGAACATCAACTCTTCCACAGTATTTGGCATTACCAAAGGTATTAAGATGATTCTTCATGGTAATCCCACTCTTATCATGTCAACTAAGAATCCATTCAGCGACGCCATTCTTCATTATAGTTTGCGCATTGTTTTACAATCTAAATGCAGCCAGTTTGGTATTTACAAATGTGAATCACTGAATCCCTTCTAATTCATGCTAACAAATGTTCTTCAACATTACCAAGTATATTGAACTTCTGACACTTTATTGATTCAATTATGCTCCTTAAGCTCACTTACATTCCTCTAACAATTGATTGAACTGTTTTTCTCCCTTCGAGATCAATACTATACAATACTATACACAATTCAACCACGAACACAACTAGAAACATTAACATAACAACGAAAAGTGCAAAAACAAGTGAAAAAAAGGGAGATATTTAAAGTACCTGAGCTAAAACAGGTTGAGGCAAGTTAGATCCTTTCAAAAAACCAACGGCTTCAACACCACTGATTCTCCCATCTTGATCCAAATCAGCTCTACGAAAGAAAAGTTCAAATTGATCCATATTTGGTCCTCCTTGACTTGCCCCCGCCATTTTCTTCAATTCAATAACTCACAAATTTAACAGATCAATACATTAGACTTCAAAACTCCGAATTCAACACCGAAGTCAAAAAGAAATACGGCCGGCGGTAGTATTTCCGGTATCAATTATGATTAAATCTTGCAGAAATGAAGCTAAATAGGGAAAATTATGAAGAATTTAGGAGATCTGGAGAGTGAATAAACATAAAATCGGGTCTGATTTACTATGCTAGGTTTTACCCGATCTAGAATTCCAGATTAGGAATTGAACCATAATTCTAATTCTATTACTTTACATTTTGCTCTATACACTCCCTTGTTAATCAAAACTTTACAATTCCACCCCCATATTTTTTTTCTTCTGCTTTATCTCTTTAGTTTAATATAATTTTTATTATAATGATTAATAATTAGGATTATGTGTGCTGGTTGTGTAAGTGAGGATGTTTTATTCGCATTGTTAGAGGCTTTGTTATTTTTTTAAATTAATGAGAAAAAATAAATTGTATGATAATTGTATAATTGTGAAATAAACATGTTAAATAATAAGAAAATAGATGTAAAAATAGGAAAGAATTATTGATTTGTTTTGTTTCAAAGTCAATTATATAAATTAGCCGAGGGATGTTTATTTTATTTTTTTTTAGGGGGGGAGGGGGGGAGATCAAGTGGAGTATTTACTTCAACGATGTGGAGGTATATCACAACTTCAAATAACAAATATAATATAATTTATTTTTCTCATCTCAATAACTTTTCTATCATATCTTTAATATAAATACATCTAGCACGATTTAAACTTTTCTATCATATCTTTAATATAAATACGATATTCGTTTATTTTGTTTATATCTAGCACGATTTATATCTAAGCTTAAAGATAACAACCAAAAGTAAGAATAAATTTTTAAATTAGACATGACAAAGGAATTTCAATTGTTTGAACAAGAAAAGATTACTGAACTGGTTAATGAAGCATTGGGCCAAGGAGAGCCCAACTTTGCATTGGATTGACTTCTTGCATGAAAACTTAGGCCCATTTTTAATGTTCACAAATGACCTCTATGAATTACGATGGTGGTCTTGAATTTTTAGTCCCCTTTTTATATTTGTTGTCACATTTATTATGACTTTTTTACACAACCTTACAAGAAATTAGACATTTTATAACGACTACAAACATCATAACATACTCACTCTTTTGATTTTTATTTTGAAAGCTAAATTTTATATTATATAAAAACAGAAAAAATATCTATATTCAATCTATGCTTTATTTGTAAAATTATATTATGCTCGTTGTTTCTTTAATACAGAATTTGTTAATATAAAATCTTATATTTCTTACGATAAATTCCACTATTTAGCCACGTCGCTTTATTGATGATCTAGATCGTGAAATAGTTAATAAAACAAAATGAAACTGAAAAGTTACTATCGTTATTGGAAAAAATTAACAAAAAATAAAAGTTACTATCCTTTTTCCACGATTCACTACTGTATCCAATATCATAATGCCACGTTTAGCCGCAAAATGCCCCTCAATTTTATTTTAATTAAAAATGACAATTAATTAAGACTGTTATTAATGTATACACATCGAGTTTGCACTATAATTAGCAACTACACAATTATAAAATTAATTATATTGCATCTTTGTATCTCACTTGCTGCATTGCAAAGATTTAGAAAAAAAATAAAAATTAATATGTTATATTAAGCTTTTGTTATGCACAATTAAAAAAATCAATCAGAAAGATTTATTGTCCATATATAGTCATATTCTATATTTCTATAAAGAATTTATTTTCATGACTCGAATTTATGAGGATCTTCTGATCATATGATAATAAATATGATTATGCTGCGTCATTGCATCTCACTTAGCTTGATGATTACAAAGATTAAAATTTATTAATAAAAGTCGCTTTCACTTAGCTTGATGAATTACAATATATATATAGTCTTGCGTTGCATTTCTAAGTTATTTCACTCTCAAATATGTGATTGCCATTTGATTGCATAATAGTAACTTTGCTTATTACGCCAAGACTTTCATTCGAATATTAAAATCTAATTAATAATTAAGAAAGTATAATCATTCTTTGATTAAAAAATATTGCATTTATAAAATTTTAGAATTCAAACAAATGTTACATTAGTAAAACGATAGTACACTGTCTACTCAGTTTCTAGCCACTAAAATCTATTTAATTGCAAAGATATGGACTTTAAGAAAGAGACATTAATTAAAATATTTTAATCATAAAGACACGTGAAATGTTAATCAAAAACTTTAAAAGTGTTGGTAATTTTTTCAACGTGGATGCATTTGAAGCCAACAAAAACACTTTAGTAGTTGTTAATTTAAATTTTGGTGGAATTTTTCGTTGTATTAATGGTTGGACACATTAAAAATTAACTAATATTTGGAAAAGTTAAAGCAATTCTCTTTTTTTGACAAATCTTACTTTAGATTGTCATTATGTAATACTAAATAAAGATTAAAAAAAAGTTACTACGTGTCAAAATATTAAGCTAACCAGTGTTAATTAAACTATTTGATTATGAGATTAATATATATAATTTACAAAGTACAAACTACAAACTACAAGTGCTACTTCAACTATCATTGGCCCCAATTATTTTTTGAGAAACGCATTATAATACTATAGTTAGTGGACTTAATTATGATATTAATATAAAGTACATATTCTCCTCAACTCTCAAGTACACTTTATATATTTTTTGTATATATTTTAAAAATAACAAAGGTGTATCTTTAATTGTATTAATCATTAAGATGTAAAAACTTAATTAAGAATACTAATTAAATAGATGGAAACTAATAAGACGGAGAAAGCTTGGCACCATGCAAAAAGTTGATAGAATGCATGGTTGTGTCCTAATTTTCACAAACATGTCTATTTCATCGAATTTTTATTTGAATTTATATTTATAGTTTTATGTTTTTTATACGACTTGAAATTAAGAATTTTTGCTACATTAGGTGAGTAAAATATAATTGATCCACTTTCATCTAAAACTGGACAAAATACGAAGGAATTCAAATTTGGATTTAAATACAAATTTAGAAATTAAAATTTACACGTTCTTTCCATCATCACTTCAAGTTATCAATTACTAGGTTTACAATTTAAATATTTATATACATGATGAATGGTTAAGGTAAAATTAAAAGGTTCACATAACGTATAAACGATACTTTACTTCAAATTTGTCTCTGTCAGGCGAAGGATTACATATAACAAATTGAAGTGTATCTTCCTAATTGATTTAGATAATTAGCGTTTGACCAGATTTTGAAAATTTATCTTCAAATAATAATTTAGTCATGAAATTTTAATCAAAATTTTAAATTTAGATCCTCAAATATTTTTAAGTTCTCAAATCTAGCGTATACGAGTTTTGAGTGTCAGGGGCTTGCAAAAATTTATGTCCTATACAACTTCAAAAACTCAACTGTTTATGATGATTATTACTCAATAACAACGTATAAATGATAATAAATATGTTGTGACAAGTTAAATTATATTGATAATGTAAAATATTTTTATATCTTGCTTATGTAACTTAAATTGTAAGGATAGCAATGGAGTTTTGGACATATATACAAACTCAATTACACTTAGATATCAAGATCTAATTCTTTGTCATTGGAAATTTTATGCAACTAGTTAATTATTAGTCCATCTTAATTTTGTCTAATATCAACTAATTAAAGTATAAGTTTCACAAAAGTAAGTAATTAAGAGAATATGATGAAGAAATCATTAATATTGCAAAGTTGATTGAACTCATGTTTTTCCATTGTTAACATGTGACAAGTCATCACAAATTACTTCTCCATGAAGAAAGAGTCAAAAAGAAAAAGGAAATTAAAATCACTAATTAATTACCAAATATAATGTAAATGCTAGTAAATATTTCAGAATATATTGGTATGGCAAACATTGATATAAATATATAATTAATCAATTCACAAATCTTTGACTCGATTTGCTAATTAGTTGGTCAATATATACGTTATAATTAAGGATCATTTTTACTCACATTTAGCATAGTTTGCCTTATGATTGTGTGATTAAAAAAATAATATAATACATGTAATTTTACGATTTAATTAAAGATTTTGAATATGGATTTAATTTTACTATAAAATTATTTTCTTTATTTACTTTGTTATGTTTCGTTTTACTAGACTCAATTTGACTAATCTTTAAAGACAAGTCTAAGTAGATAAATACAATATTTTACATTTTAAATTTTGATGTTTGAGAATTATATAAAAAATACTTTAAGTTGCAATTCTTCTCATATTAATATAATGCAAAAAATATATATTAAAATATTAATCAAAATTCACATAGTTTGACTCTCGAAAATAAAACATGACGCATAAAAATAAAAAAGTGAGTATAGTAAGGACAAAACCAAAATAACATGTGTAATCCCACTTTATAGTTAAAGGTTTTGAATTTATACTCATTTTGACTAAGTTCTATTGACTTTTACTTGTCATATTTCATTTTATGAAAGTCAAATTAACTGATCTTGTGGAGCCAAATTGAATTAGGTTAATTCACAAATTCATATATTCAAAAATTATATGAAAAATATTATAAATTATAATTTCTCTTATATATCAATATAATAAAAAAGTACATTTTACATAAATTATTGGTCAAAGTCATACATATCGTTTGACTTTTTTTAAAAAAAAATAGAGCAAATAAAAATAAATTAATGAACTAATAAGGACAGAAATAACATATATGAACAATGTAATTTCATGCTATGATTAAAGATTATGAATCTAGACTTGTTTTTGACTATAATATAGTGAGGAACTTACCTTATTTTCTTTTTCTCACTTTAATTCCTATAAATAGACTCGAAATCTTCCTTTATATACTCCCTCTTCTCCGACAGAAAAAATAAAATAAATCAAACTGTTGCAAAAGAAATAATCATCTCCATAGGCATAAGGTATTTTTTCTTCTTTTTTCTTCATCTAAATCATATGTAAATTCCATAAATTAACACAAGCCTTGGATACGTTTTGATTAAATCGAAATGGTACAATAGCTACATATATGGATTTCTTTTTATTTGGGTATTTTTCTTTTTGTTTAAGTATTTTTTAGTATTGTTGTGTGAAAATCTTAAACGTCGAGATTCAAAATCAAAAAAGAAAATAAAAAAGAGTCTAGTCCTTATAGGATGTATTTTACAAAATAATTGATATATATAAATATATATATATATATATATATATATATATATGCTGATGTTAATATTATTTTATTTTCAATTGATTGAAGTCATGGGATTGACAAGATTCTCATCGATCGAAGATAGAAATGATATTTCAATTGAATATGCTTCTTGGCTGGTAAGTTTTTTTTTTTCAATAGTACTTTTTTAATCATAAGGTAAAGATGTGAATACTTTTTTGTTTAATTGAATATGAATTTTGTAGCAAATTAATTTGATCAGGTGGAGCATCCTTGTGCATTGGAAAAATTTGAAGAAATGATGAAAATAGCAAAAGGGAAAAAAATAGTAATATTCTTGGATTATGATGGCACTTTGTCTGATATTGTGCCCAACCCTGAAGAAGCTTTCATGACTGACAAGGTATTTATTTAATTATTAAAATTCTCTCAATTTTAATAATTTACTTGTCTTTTTTTTCTAAATTTAATTCTCTCACAAGTGTGTTCACATTTCTTATTTATTTATTTTTTTAAAAACCCTTACAACTAGCCAAGTTAAAAGGGATAATATACTTTTTTATAATTCTTAAAGTAAATTCAAAATTTGCATGATCTCATACTAATCCTCCACATTTTGACCATCTTGCTATAGTTATAATAGGAAGATTTTTAACTCTCCTCTTAATATTCATTTTTAGTCAAATCAAGACATTTTAAATTAGGTAAAAGAGGAAGTGTGCATTAGTTAATTAAAATGCATTATATGGAGAAAAAAAAAGAAGAGAAAAGAGTGCGGATATATTTATAGTACTAGGTTTTCTTTATTTTAAAATTTCAGAATAACAATAAAGTCTTCTCCATGTAACTTATATATATTTATACATATGATTAGTGAGGATTTATATAACCAAACAGAGTCAACGTTCTCTATAGTGTGTGTGTATATATATATATATAGTAATTATGGAATTAATTGAGAGTTTAACATAAATTGCAGATGAGAATGGTGCTAGGTGAAGTTGCTAATCGATTTCCTACAGCTATTATCAGTGGACGAAAACGTGAAAGGGTTTGTATATATTTTATTTACTTTAATTAATCATGCATACAAATACAATTAATAATTTAATAAGTCTTAATTATAATTAGATGTGATTAATCCTACTTACTTTTTTTTTATTATTTGTGTGTGTGATTTTAGGTACAAGATTTTGTACAATTGAAAAATGTTTATTATGCTGGAAGTCATGGGCTTGATATTGAAGCTCCTTTGGATTCAACAAATTCACATGAAAAGGTTGGTTTTTTCTTTAATGAATTTTAATTGATTTTGTGTCTATATATTATGTGATACTTCAAAGTCGTTAATTCATTTTTATTATTCGTTGTTGGCAATTTCAGGATAACAAAGTTGTTTTCTATCAACCTGCGATAGAGTTTTTGCCCGAAAAACAGAAGGTACAATATATGTTCAATATTTTGAATTGAGTGGAGAGCTAATTACGTAAGTTAAACTTAGAGATATTAAAAGTCTTTTTTCCTTTTTCGACGTGAAATAATGATTGCATTATTCCCTAATTAATTTTTCAATTATTAGATTCTTAATCTGTTGGGGGAGAGAACCAACGGTATCAAAGGAGTAAATATTGAAGACAACAAATTCTGCATTTCTGTACACTACAGACATGTTCACACCAAGGTATATTTTTTTCCTCCATAAACCTGTATTTGCATGTGATTTTTTAAAATAAATATTAAAATTTCAACTCATAATTTTCATGTTGAAACAAATAAGTTTAAATACTAAATTCGTCTTAGGTCAAACGGGGATCTTATACATGTATATTAAAATCTTGAATGTCTTTATTTTGTCTTATTTGTTAACTATAAACTCTAAATATTTCAGGACTTTGGTACTATTGAAAATATCATCTCTGGTGTCTTAAAAGAACACCCAAACTTTCGTGTATCAACAGGAATAAAGGTAAATCTTTTCAAACATATTTATGTGACTTTTCCTGTTTAATCAAACCTTATGTTAAATTAACAAGAATAAACAAAACATATTTTTTTTAATCAATATAGGTGTTTGAGATAGGACCAAATATTGTGTGGAACAAAGGTCATGCATTGGAATATTTCTTAGAGAATCTTGGATTTGGAAATTCTGATGATGTTTTCCCGATATACATTGGGGATGATCGAACTGATGAAGACGCTTTCAAGGTAAATTCTATCTTCGATTTTGCATAAAAATATTTAAATTTCTACGTATTATTATTTAGAAAATAAAATATACGTATTTAAAAATTTGTAGGTATTGCTGAAAAGAGGACAAGGTTTTCCAATTGTTGTTACTGCTGCTCCAAAAGACACCAAGGCGTTGTACTCTTTACGTGAGCCAAAGGAAGTTATGGAGTTTTTGTTAGGTCTAGTGGCTTAATTTGGAGCAATAGGAACTTAGTCAAATTAAATTTATTTAGATGTTTTTAATATAATATATAGTTTAGATTAAACTGTTTAGTGATCAAGAGGTCACAATTCGAACATGCATGTTACAACTGAATGTTTTTAATATAATATATAGTTTAGATTAAACTGTTTAGTGATCAAGAGGTCACAATTCGAACATGCATATTACAACTGAATGTGATTTATTATAAATTATATTTTTGATGCAATTTATAAATCGCGATGATAAGTTTAGATTTCCTATCTATATACTCCTATATGATTTACAAGATGCATTTTGTTGAATGCATTTTTTTCATTTTTTACCTCCCACCCCCACCCGGGCCATTTCTGTAAAAAAAAAAAAATCAAAATTTAGTTTTTCACAAAAAAACACAAAGCATTTTTTTTTTTATTCTTTCAACTGAAATTACCATTCTTATTAAGCAAACTAGCAAAATCAATTATAATATTTTATATCTTTATCTTACGTGCAATGGTCAGTAGCGATTCAACCGCCCAATTGATCTGAGATCAAATCGATATAAAACTGTATATTTCTATATTCAGATTTTTTTAATAAGGTTTTTTCAATCAATAATTTACCTAACTAATACATTTATTCTTTCTTGCGACGTACTACTCTAGGTATATCAAATACCTTCTAATATTTTTTTCTCTTAATATAATTCCATTTTTGGCAAATCATACCTAATATTCTTCATACAAAAAAATTATATTTATTATTGCTAAAATAAATGAGAATTTGAAAGTCTAAAATTGTTGCTAAAACAAAGGAGCCCGAAACATACATTATGTCTTCCAAGTAGTGTAGTACATTTTACAAATACAATGAATAACAATTTCCATTCAAAGACAAAAAGTTTTATTTTTTTAAGAAAAAATCTTATTTGAATTAAAAAAAAAATGAAAACATTAGATATGTCAACATATGAAAAACATTTATTGCATTTGGAGTTTTTCAATCCGATAGTTGACAATTTGCTCTTTCCACATGTTGTTCTCAAGGTACAACTCATAAAAGCTTACTTTTCCTCCCACTTCAATCGTCAATGCTGTTGTACTTCTAGTACCATAACACCCCTACATATTTACACCACCAAAAAGAACCATCAAACTATGTTAATGATATGTACACTTCTATTATTGAACTATTTCAATTATTTTTAAAATGTTTGTATATCTACTTTAACCTTTATCATCGTTTGAGTACGTTAAAATCAAACAAACATATTAGTTATAACGCGGTATGAATTACCAGTGGAGTGTCAACTTCGACGAAAATAGAGCTAAGTTCCAACTCCCAATCCGTAGAACAAATACAAGGCAATTTACTTTTATCAGCTTTAGTGGTATCTCTCATCAATTTTTCTATCATATCTTTGACGCAGATTTTCTCGTCATTCACTTCGTAAACATCCATCATTTTCTTAAAATTTAACTTCAGTCTTTGAGCCTGAAATGAACAACCAAAAGCATATCATTTGTATAATTTATGTATATCGATCGAAAAAAGCCCATTAGAATTCTTACCTTGGGCCAAGGAGAGTCCAGTTTTGCATTGGACAGCACATGAATACCTGGTTGGACTTCTTGTATTGTTATGGGCTCTCCTTTGGGCCTATTTGTTACATATACCATTTTTTTACTTTCAATATCTGCCAAAATTAAATTAAACCCATTGTATTCATTCCCTTCATTCACCAGCCCTTTTGCAAACTCCATTGGGCTTTTGTTGCTCTGCAATTAACAATTAAATTTTACGGAAAATCGTTTAAAATAACAAATTATTAATTCAAACTAAATGTTATAGTCGCAGTTTGATTTACTTGCAACTCGTAACAAATAGTTGTCATTCACCTCTCTTCCTGAATTTCTCGTTGAGCAGTTTCTCCCTCGTCTCTCTTGTTTTATACAAATACAAATGTATAAAATGTGTTCTGTTTGTTTATAGCGAAACAAAACTGTATATATACATATATTTTCCTCCCCAGAGAATCTCACTCGCCTCTCTCATACACAAAAATAAATGTATAAATTGTGTTTGTATTTGTATAAAACTACAGAAAACTGCATATAATACATATATTTTCATTTGGTTCTCTCTCTATAGAATCTCGCTCGCCACTCTCACTTTACACAAAAACAAATGTATAAATTGTGTTTGTGTTTGCATAAAAGCGAGAGAAAATTATCTATAAAAAATAATTACGTATATTTTCGTCATATACACTTATAACTATACAAAATATAAATATTTCCCTATCCAGTTTTCTGTTGTGTTTCCCTCTTTCTTGCTTTATACAAAGATATATTACACAATAAATTCTTTTGTATATGTTAATATGTATATCGAAACAAATTATGCAATTGATTCTTTTGTATATGTAAACCGAAATATACATATTAACAGCCGCAACAAACATATTGAGCGCAACTATATAAACTATAGTTATAACATACAAATATGATTTTTGTGTTTGTTAAATCTAAAATTTTACAATATTAATATTCTTTAAAATTAAGATTATACTACAATTTAAAATCTTGATTTATTGATCATATATATACTCCAATAAGGACAAGATTTAACATTACTATTAATCATGATCAAAAGAATAAAATTCAAAACTTAATCTTGATAAACTCAATTCCTTTAGTACTCAACTTGTAATACCTTTGAAAGCGCATATTCAAAATTGGATATTTATTGAAAGTTTATGACTATGATGCATATTTATGTTTTGTCTTAAAGACCTCTAGGTCTCGTCCTTCGTATAACAAAACCAAAATGAAAGATCAAACATACTTCTTATATATTAACGTATAATATATAAAGAATTTAATCGTACCTGTAAAAATCGAACGGGTAGATCACCTCTAGTTTTGGCATGAGGAAGTGTATGAATTTCCAAAACATTAGTAAGAAAAGCCAATTTACCATTAGTTGAAGAAGCCAACCAAGTGCCACCACCAACTTCATCTTTGCCACCAACAATTTCTCCATCTTCCCACCAATGAACTTCCTTTGTTGGCCTATTATGATATTCATCTCTATTCAATAATAACACTAATGAATATCTACTATCTGCTTCCCAAATAAACACTACTATACACATGATTGATTAATTTTATAACTATTTTATTGTTTCTATAAATAAAAACAAGAATAAGATGAAGATCATGTTAGTACTCACATGGTTTATATAGTACTACTCTCTTCATTCTATTACGTCAATTTAAATTTTATAAATTTAATACAATTAAAATATTAAATTCAGATAAATTTAAAATTGAGCTACCTATTTCTACCAGTATGTATGTACTAGAAGCTACACAAATTAAAGTAATTAGGTGACGGCGGTATATATTGTTTTTTAGACTTTTAGTCATATTATTTTAAAAATTGTAAATTAGTATGTTTATTATATATGTTGCAATTTTATTGAAATCTACGTAATTCAAACTAGCTATCGTCCTAAAGTTTTAAATTGATATTTACTTTTTTCATTTTATTTTATATATATGACATTATTTTCTATTTTAGTCAGTTTAAAAAAGAGTGTCACATTTTTTATATGGTAAATATTTAAAGATACAATTCATTTTTTATCATTGTTAGTTCTATTTAATTTTAAAAATAATACTCTAATACATTTATGAGGAGAGAAAAAATTGAATTCACTTTTTTAAAAATGTAATTTGATAAACATTTCAACGTCTTTATTTTTTAAATTTCATCTCCAATTAAATATACCACATAAAATAAGACTGAAAAATTAGTATATAATTAATTTATCAAATTTTCACCACTACGTTAAATTACTTGAGTATTCTAAGAATAGGACGGCACAATAATTAATTACTAAAGTATATTTAAAATAACTTGAGTTTTGTTCTTGTTCTAGCTATGATTTACTTTTTACCAAATACTTTGTGCGCAAAATAATTAACAATTGTTATTTCTTAAAATTGTATTTGACTTTTTTTTCTTCCCACTGGATATATATGAATTTAATTAGAAAAATAATGAGTTTTTCCATAGAGCAATTTGGATAAGTTTTAAACTGCTTATTTTGTCTACTAGATAATACTATTCAATATTTTATTGTTGGCAAACTTTAATCAACGATAAATTATTTTTATGTAATTTAGTTATACGAATAAAATTTTATGGATCATTTTTTTCAATGATGCTTTCAATATAATATTTTTCCTACTCAAAATTTAAATTCAAATTTTTATATAAAGTAAAAGAATTTCGATTATAATCTAATAAGTGAAATAAAATTTGTTAATTATTTTGTGCACCTAGTTTTACATATATGGCCAAAAAGATCACAACACCACGATTGGTTCCTAGTTCAAGGTGGTATTTGTGATTCAATTTTTATTTTTTTTAGTCGATGTATAAATTTGTGATTTAAAATTTAATAAATGTTAATTAATAAAATTCGAACAAAATTATGAAATTAGGGCCTGTTTGGATGGGCTTAATAAAAGCAGCTTTAAAAAAGTACTTTTAAAAGTGTTGAAACTTATTTTTAAAATAAGCAGTTATGTGTTTGGATAAAAGTGCTGAAATTATTATGTCAAACGTGAAAAGGGATAAATGGAAAAAAGAAATGTTAGGGTTATATGGATAATTCGGAGATTGTATAAAAATATTAAGCACAAAAAGATAAAAATGTGGTCAACTTAAAACAGTTTATAAGCTAAAAATAAAAAAGCACTCCTACCCCAGCTTTTAACTTTTGGCTTAAAATAAGTTTTTTTAAACTTAAAATAAGTTGTTTTGAGTATTGCCAAACAGCTAAATAAGTTAAAAACCAGCTTTTAAGTCAATTTGATCAGCTTTTAAGCTGAGCCAAACAGGCTCATAAAAATCAGTGAAAATAATACTACAAGTTACAATAAATATCAATCTAAAAAGTATAAAAATATCTTAGTAGAATTTTGTTTGATTTTAAATTTTGAAACAGAGGAAATACTTTCTAATTTTTATGCCAGATTAATGAATAGCTGACAAATTGGTTGAAAAGAAGCTAAGTGAAAAAGTAGTAGTACTATCCACAGCTTCTATCAATAATGAAGTCACATTACAAATATCATCAAACGTATAACTTTTTACCTTTACTTGTCTTATAGATAAATCTTCAAAGTTAAAAGTTTGAAATAATAAGTTTAATAAATACATATTTTTTTTTCAAAATAATGACATTTTAACTAATATTTTTAAAATATTGAGTTTTGTACTAATTAAGTTATTGATTTTGACTACTAATTTTTCCAAATTTAAAATCACTTGTATCTTCAAAAGGGTAAATTCTTATAATAACAAACTAATAACATAAATTAAATGGAATAGTTAGGGTTTGATTTAATTGTGCTCCATAGCAAATATTAGCTAAAATTTGCCAGCGTCTATCTCCCAAAAATCTCGCTCGCCACTCTCCATTCTCGCTTGCCTCTTTCGCTTTATACACAGAAGTGTATAATTATGTTTCTGTTTTTGTATAAAGCGAGAGAAAATTGTATATACACATGCAAAAATGTATATCTTAGTGTTATACACTTAATTATACAATTTACAAACATTTGACTTCAAATATTGCAGAGAAAAAGGCCAACGAATTATACAATTGCGAATTATACAATTGCAGTGAAATACAATTTTCTCTAGCTTTATACAACAGAAGTGTATATATTGTGTTTCAGTTTTTGTATAAAGAGAGAAAAACATATATATTCTTGCTATACACTTATAATTATGATATATACATACATTTTAATTCGATTCAACTGTATGCAAGACAAATTATACAATTGCAGCGAAATAGGCCAGTGAATTATACAATTCAGGCCAGCGAATTATACAGTTTTATGTTTGCTATGGAGCGCAATTATGCAAACTTTGCTATAGCATACAAATATAATTTTTTTGTTTGCTATATGTGAAAGTTGCCCTATTCAAAATCATTTTTCGATAAATCAGCCAAACTCAATAGTGTAATGGGCCTATCCATAATTCTTTTAGAAAAACCCACTTGCAAGTAGTATCATTTTTGTTTGGGCTGAGATGATTTTCAGCCCAATACTAATTTGAAATATTATGAATGAAAATGGCCCAGAAGTCATCTTTTCCTAATTAATGTGATTATTTTTAATTTTATTTTTATAACCACACATTCATCTAATCCTATTCACATATTTCAACTTCAAAACACACGCTTTAAATCATACTATAGAAATAAATTGTCATATTATTTAATATACACATTAAAAACATTTCCCTCGTTTTAGCTAATGTGATTTTTCATTTTCTACCTCTAAAAAATATGTACTTCATCTCTATATTTATAAGTACATACCTTTCACTCCTATAAGCATATGAATGTTTAAATAGGAATATTTAAAAATTTTCAATTTTTTGTTTTGTTTCTTCAGAATCAAAAATAAATTCTTATAATAAATAATAGTAAGCAGAAATCGTGATATTCATCATGTAATTTCTTATCTTTAAATGTCTTGAAGATTTATAATTTTTGTTAATGCATAGTCGAGATGGTACTTTTATATATTTACATGATTTCTATTTTGTCACAATTTCTTCATTTTCATTTTTTTTCCAACTTACTTTAAAAGATATAATATTTTATAAATCAATAATCTATCAAAAACAACGTTTTTATATTCGAAATAAAAGTAAATTTATGTACACTCTATATTCCGGCTCCACATACAAGATAATGCGTTTTGTTTTTCAAAAGAGTTGGTAAAAAGAAAAAATAAATAAACAAAGCATCACGAGGAGTCACGAGTTATAACACACATGACTCGTGAGTAGGGGTGAGCATAGTATGATATATACCGAATATCATTTTGCAAAATCAAACAAATTATGATTATTGGATACTACATCGTAAAATACTAAAATCAAAATTAAATATGTCAAACAACACCGAGCTAATATAATACGATAATGATATAACATTTTATATATCGGATATAAAAAATACATTATCATAATTATACTTTTCATTATGAACAAATGAATGTTTAACATAATTAATAGGAATATCCTAAAATTTCCAATTTTTTGTTTTGTTTCTTCCAAATCAAATATAGATTCTTATAATAAATATAATAGTAATTGTGATATTGATCATGTAAGTTCTTATCTTTAATCATCTATAATTTTTGTTAATGCATAGTCGAGATGGTATTTTTATATATTAACATGACTTGTATTTTATCACAATTTGTTCTTTTTTCTTCAATTACTTTAAAATACATAGCATTTTTTAGTTCTACGATCTATAAAAATTAACGTTTTTATATCCAAAATATAAATAAAATTTACATACACTCTATCTTCCGACCTCACATACAAAATTACGTGTCGTTTTAAAAATTGAGTTGGTAAACAAATAAACAAAACACTATTAGGAGTCACGAGTTATAACACGCGTGACTCGTGAGTAAAGGTGTGAATGGTATAATATATAACAAATATTACATCGTAAAATATTAAAATTGAAATTAAATGTACTAAATAATACTAAACTAGTATAATATGTAATATTTTAGATATGAAATACTGAAAATATAGTATCAAAATTTTTAAATAGCGTAACATAAGTTTTGTCATATTAATGTAACGCCTGATTCACGCGTTACCTTCAAAAAAAAAAAAAAAAATTTTAATTTTAAATAACAAAACAAACAAAAGTTAGTATAGAGAGAGAAAAAAAGTAGTAAGAAGAAATTGTTTTATGGGTAAAGTAACAAAAACAAGAAGAGAAACAGTAGCCATAGCCATAGCCATGGATACGAAGGGGAAGAAGAAGAAGAAAGGAAGACCATCTTTAGCAGATCTCAGAAAAAGGGAAATCATTAGTAATAACGAGCCTTGTGTTGGTCGTCATTCTTGTCGCCGGAATTCTAATTTTGAGTCGGAAAAAGAAGACGAAGATGAGGATGAAAGGAAACAAAAGAAAGTGAAGCTCTTTGTTCGTTTACCTCAACAATCAAATCAGAATCAGACCCAACATTTGGAGAATTCATCTTCTGCTGCCGAATCAGAATCTGAATTAGGCGATAATCACCAGGCGTCGATTGAAACAATGAAAATCAGCTCCGGCGACGCTCTTCCTGAGCAGGTGTCCAATTTTAATCTTTTCTTTTTTTTTGAAGGGGAATTTTAATTTATTGAAAATTATAATTATAACAAGCTAATTGAATGTATTTCTATTTATGGGAAAAAAAGATGGTTCTTCTTTTTTATTGAGATCTCCCTGTGTTTTCTTTATTCTGTCTACATTTTTATATAAAGACTTGATTTTTACTTATTTTCTAAAAAAATGGATTTGGGTACTTTCTTTGTATATAAATACTTCTTCTTCATCACCATCACTTGTTGAAAGATTGGTCTTTTTTTTTTCAGTTAGTTTTAGTTGTACTTGATGTGTTTATTTGTGAGACATTTTGCTCTAGTATCAACTTCAAAGAGAACCCCTTTACTGTAACTTTCAGTTTTGATGTATCTTTTAGGTACCTACTTTATAATAATTGTGCTAAGAATATGTATGTTGTGTTAAATTTACAGGAAGAAAGACCTTTGACAGTGACAGACGCTCAACATGGTTACAATCTAATCCCTTTCAACATTCTCGAAATTGACAGAAAAAGAAAAAAAATATTTTTTTATGAATTTAATTTGTTGATGTTTATTCGTGGACAGAATCCCCATTGGTGTCTGGACCCACAACACCTTTGCCAGACAAAAAAATATTGGTGTTCATTCTTGACAGACTTCAAAAGTATGTTTTTTCCTTTTCTCTATGGATATTACTATTTATTTCATGTACTTGGGCTGTTTCTTTTGGTTTCATATTGTGTACTTATAAGTACTATTATTTTTTTCTTTAATACAAATGCAGGAAGGACACTTATGGTGTATTCTCTGATCCCGTTGATTCGAACGAGGTACATTTCTAAAGGTGTTGAGTCGTGTTGAAATGTAACTATATCCTCTGTAGATGTTGAAATAATTTCCTTGCAGCTACCTGATTATCATGAGATTATAAAGCATCCGATGGATTTTGGAACCTTAAGAAAGAAACTTGATGGAGGGCACTACTCAAACCTGGAAGAGTTGGAGGTCAGTTAAAGATTTGCCAAGCTGAACTTTGTAGCGCAGCACTATTGCTTGTATTTGGAATGTTATGGATTCAGTTTGGCTGACACCTTCCATTATCGATTGATTTGAAGTACCTACATTTGCAGTTTGAGTTGAGAGCATCTCCCTCAACTTTCCTGTTAGTATAATTTGATTTGGTTACAAATGGTTGGAGAATTTGTTAAAAATAATAATAAAAAAAAGCTAAAGAAAAATATCTGAAATGTTTGAGTTTAAAGAATAGTGAAAATAGTTGGCATGTTTAACATTTGTAATAGGAAAAGCTGGAAAGCTAGGTGAATTTTCCTAAAGATACCATAGGAATACTTCTTTTTGGATTTCGATGGTCAAGTCTAGTATTTAACAGTATTCTGTTACAGTAGGAAATTACAATATTAGCACCCTTCTGTGCATGAACAACTGCAGGCATGACTTGTCGTCGAGACTCCTCCCCCAAATTAAGGGATTCGACGACTTCTGCAGTAAAGCTCACGATGTGGATTCGAACCACTTCTTCTCCTTATTGTCGTGAGCGGGTCTGTCGTCCTCCTCATTCTGAAGCTCAATGGACTTGTTTCTTTTTCTCTCCTTGTTAAGTTTGTCTTCTTTCTTGGTGTGATCAGCTTTTTATGTAAAATCATTTGACTTAATCTTTGGGAGTCCAATTCTTATTGATCTCTTTCATTATTTGAAATTCATGTATTTTCGTCTTTAGCCTCGTGAGTTGGTTCTTGCTGAAGAAGTCAAACTGTATCTAATATTTTGCCGTCTACATTTGGTACTTGCTTGCTGATGAATGGTATACTCTATGTTTAGCAAATATTCTTCTCTTTGATGGTTCCTTAAGGTGGCCAATTTGTTGATATCAGTGTGCTAGAATAGATAAAGAGCTACGTAGTGGAATAAAAAGCAAACAAAAAAGGTAATCCTAAGATGTAAAAGTACACCAGCACATTCTTAATGCTACACATCAATTAAACTGTACCCTTATCAAAAGAGAGAATTATAATGAAGGCCAAGAGAAGATGGCATAATATACACGTCTCGATATTGAGAGTTTGAAGGATTTGAAAAGTTATGTTGTTTTACAAATGAATTCACTAGATAAATTAGAGTTTGTTGAATTTATGCCGAGATCTTTTCATATTCTTGCTTCATATGTTCATTTGTGATTTGTCTATCTCTTCTATATATTATTTGGGTGTGATATTGGTCAGTAGAAGGGGAATTGGTTCATGTTCCCACCTCTCAAAAATTATTTTTGGAGTAAAAACAATTGAATATAATGTTGATATCACTGACACTATTATGATTATGCAGGCTGATGTTTTCTTGATATGTTCAAATGCAATGCAGTATAATGCCGCAGATACAGTTTACTATCGACAGGTTTGTTTAGCATCTCTCTACTCCTTTTCTTGTCTTCCATTGTTTCCGAATATTCTTAATACTTTCTGCTGTAGGCACGATCCATTCAAGATCTGGCGAGAAGAGATTTTGAAAACTTGAGGCATGAAGGAGAGGATGGTGCGCCACAGCCTAAGGTAGTTCGTAGAGGCCGTCCTCCAAGCAAAAACATCAAAAAGTCTGTTGAAAATTCACCTATAGATAGTGTTGTCCCTGAGCATTCTTCAGGTGCTACTCTTGCTAGTGGAGATGACAAAGCTATTGGATCTAGTTCTTATAATCTAAGAAGGGGACCTATGCTTTCTTCTACTGATGCATCTTTTGCCCATCGCTCGCGTAATGGTGAAAACTACTTTGATTGGTCAACTGATTGGAATAATGAGTTTCCAGGTTTGAACCTAACAGCATGTTCAATTCTCTTAAACTTTTTTAAAGATAAAAACGACTAATTACCTTGTTGCTTACAGCTAATATCTTGAAGGCTGACATGAAGTATGGAAAGAAACATTTTTCTATTAATGAGAACAGGCGTGACACATACCAACAGTTCAATCCTTCAGCTTCTTATAAGGAGTCATCTGTCCTATGGAATACTGATCGTGGCATGAAGCAGTTAATGACTGTATGTGCCAAAAACTTACACTACTACTTTTCTATTTTTTATGTTTTCTTGACAGTCAAAGAATAGGGAATACTTGGCTTTGGTCTTTCATTGAATTACACATTTCTATATGTTATTACTAATTGATAATTTAGAAACATTTAAATGAGAACTAACCGATGAATTACTTTACTTAAAATCAAGAAAAGTTTGTCCAATTTTATCTTATACATACTGTCCCACTTTCTTTGTCCAATTTTACATGGACTTTTATATAATTTACATTTCCATATTTGATTTACGACATAGAACATGTCTGGATAAGTCAAACATCTAGAGATGACTGATTTTCTACCAGATCTTGTATCGTTCTTTAGTTTGTCGTCATCTCCGTCCTTCTCACCCCCCCTTAAAAGTGTCTGGCAACACAAAAACTTTTTTATGTGCTTACAGAGATGTTACATTAGTTTTTGTTTTACCCAGACTAAAAATGTCATTTGACTCTATTACAGGTAGGTGTTCACGTGGAGCAGCATGCTTATGCGAGAAGCCTTGCAAGGTTTGCTGCAAATCTTGGGCCTGTTGTTTGGGAAGTGGCTTCTAAAAAGTTAGAAAATATTTTGCCTCCCGGAGTAAAGTTTGGTCCTGGATGGGTGGGAGAAGATGGAGGGCCAATAGAGTCGTCCGCTTATCCAACAGAGATCCAAAAGTTATTAGATAATTCGATAGCTGATCCCCATTCTAATAGACCAGTTACACCAACACCTCTTGGATCAAGTTCTGCTGTAATGTGCAAGCCTTCTGCTGAAATCTTTGAAGCTTTCAAGAGACTGAATGGTCAACATGAACTTATCAGACAAGATTCTGGTGATGGAGGTCTTTCATGGTTAAATCTCGTGTCTACCCCAGCTCCACATAAAGCTTTCCTTCAACCAAGAAAGGATTTCAATGGCATGTTTGGGCAGGTGGAGTTGTCAAGGTTTTCTGCATCTAATGGACAGTCAGGCCTACAAGAGGCATCGAGGCCTAATCAGGTACTTGGAGGTATGCTTTGTGGAAGAGAGAATCCATTTCATCCAAACAATGTTGCTTCAGCAGAAAACAAGCTATTAGAAAGCTGGGCAACATTGTATTCTGGAAATTCATCATCACAAGGTAAGAATCCTGATTTTTGTAAAGAACAGAATGTGAGGCTTCTTGGTGAATCAGGGTCTGCATCTTCGATTCAGCAGAGGAGTAGAGTGTCGATTCCACCTGACCTGAATGTACAAGTCCAGACATCCTGCTCTCCTAGTGCTAGTTTATAGATTGGATCCTCGCAACAGCCAGAATTTAGCATTACAACTATAATTTTTACTAAGCACTGTTGTTCTCGAACGAGATAGAACACATGTTTCTATGATTGACAGTTACCTAAAATTGAAGGCTTCATTGTATTAGGAGCTTAAGGAGAAAAATGTGTTCAAATTTTTAGAGTAGAGATGGGATTTTCTTATGTAAGATTTGAAATTTTGAACCCATGATCCAAAATAGAACAAGTGATCATTGACTGGTTTATCCAACTGCAGAATATATTCTGTAATTTGTGACAGCAATAATCTTCTTTCCATCAGGGTATACACTATTTGCTTTTCACATCAAATTTGTTCCTAAATTAAAAGATGGACCTTTTCATTTTTTTGTTCTCATTTCTTGAATCATGTTACTCAAAATATTAGTGTGATTTCAATGGAATGCAGATAGATCTTATCATTATTTTTGCGAACTCAAAATTCTGACTTTTTCTTTGCAAAATAATATTTCTAAGATGATAAACATCCTACGACGCACCAAAGAAGCAAAAAGGTGGAAGCATTCGATGAAGTTGCTTGGATGATCCTCGAGGCACCAAGGGGCGCTAAAAGCCCGGAGCTTCTAAAGAGAAGTTGCTCAGATGATAGCTACGAAGAGGGAAAAAGGGTAAAAAGAAATGATATTACTAAACTCCAATAAACATTATTACAAGCATCTAACAATTAAATTTCAGCATTTATTATGTTTCATTCATTGACCAACTAAATTTTCACTTTTAATTTAAGAATTGCACTAATAAATATTACATAGACCATAATTTGAATCCTAATGCTTAAACATTCAATTACTACTATTCTAAATCAAGATTAGCAATAACAAATTACTACTTAAAGCAGCCACAATCCTTTTTATATCAACTTTATAGTAAAACAGAATGTTGGTAACTTAGTAGATACTGAAATTAAATTCTTCAATTATAAAAAGGCTAAATCTCCTCCTTTCTTCTTCAATTGAAATTCCACCATTTTAATGGCTGGAAAATTAATTCGTTGCAATTTTCTTTACGTTTTTACTTTCTTCATCTTTTTCGTTACTCTCTATCTCCATTTTCTTCGAAATGATTTCTCTGTTGTTTTCTCCGATCAATTTTATCCGACCACTATAACTTCCTCCATAGCCAATTTAGTTCTTCATGAAAATTTCCCATTTTCGTCGTTTCCTATTCCAGCTGTTTCAATTCTCATGCCTGATTGGGAAATCTATGTCATCATTGACTACCCCTATTTTCACCAATCTGATTTTTACTGTGTTTTTGATACCGGAGAGGAAACTCCGGCGGTTCCTGTAGCAGAGCTTCCATTTCCGCCGAGGTCGGTGCTCAAGTGTGATTTCCCAAAAATGGCTCGCCGGATTTCGCCTTTTAAGCAACCCAGGTTAAGGGGTTCTTCTGTAAATGGTTATTACCGGAATTCACCTTCGCCGGAGCTGTTACAGTGGACTTTTCTCGTTTATGATTCTCTTACAACAGATAACGACGTTGTTCTATTCGTTAAAGGGTTGAACAAACGCCGAGGCAACAATCGTAAACCGGCAGAACTCACTTGCATTTTTGGCGACGCCGTGAGAACCGCCGTGACAAGCTCAGCACAAGAAGTTTTCCGGTGCAAACCGCCGGATAATTTAGCCGGGAAAGAACCGATCAAAGTTTCAATTGAAATTGCAGGGCCCAGTCCTGCAGTGGTCCCTAGCATAGCTTATTATACGCCGCCACGTTTAATTTCTAGCCAAAAAAAGGCCAAGTTATGTGCTTGTACAATGGTGTATAATGTGGCTAAATTCTTAAGAGAATGGATTTTGTATCACTCAAGAATTGGAGTTGAAAAATTCATACTATATGATAATGGAAGTGATGATAATTTAGCCACAATTGTTAATGAGTTAGTTGAAGAAGGCTATGATGTGAAAACTCATTTTTGGGTATGGCCAAAAACTCAAGAAGGTGGTTTTTCCCATAGTGTTATTTTTGCAAAGGATTCATGTTCATGGATGATATACATTGATATTGATGAATTTGTATATTCTCCATCATGGTCTAATTTAACTCAACCATCCACATCATTGTTACCTTCTATGTTACCAAATTTAGAAGAAGGGGACGACATTGCACAAATTACCATCCCTTGTTATGAATTCGGTCCATCGAATCAAAAGGAACATCCAACGACAGGAGTGATACAAGGATACAATTGTAGGATGAGAAAAGAGAATCGACACAAGTCTATAGTGTTATTGTCTGCCGTGGATGACTCTTTGCTCAACGTGATTCATCATTTTAAATTGAAGACGGGATACAACGTGAAGAAATTGAATGCTTTTGAAATGGTGGTGAACCATTACAAGTTTCAAGCTTGGCCTGAGTTTAAGGCTAAGTTTAGGAGGAGGGTGTCAACTTATGTTGTTGATTGGACTAAACCATCAAACCTTGGTTCGAATGACCGGACTCCAGGATTAGGGTACAACCCCATTGAGCCTATAGGTTGGAAGAGCAAGTTTTGTGAGGTATATGATAATGGTTTAAAAGATTTGACACATACATGGTCTATAGTCGAGTTTGTTGCTCCATCTGAGTACCAAATGCCTTGGTTGAAATAAGTCATCTTTTAAATGTTTTCAAAGTTGTGTAGACATAGGTTCAAAATATGAGTTGACCAATATTAATAGTGACTTGAGTTGTTATGACATGTTTTACTAATTGTGACATTAGAATTTTTCATTGATAGGATGCAACATAGTAAAAATAGTTTTTCTTTGATTCTTTAAGAGTAAGTTGATGTAGTTGCGCCGCTCTTATTATAAGTAAGCCTATGTTTAAACTATAGTGATTCGATTCGCATTATTGAATTGGCTCTTTATTACTACTACTACTACTTAATTAGACCCTAAAGTTAATTAATATGGTGTTGATAAATATTATAAGTAACATGAAACAGGGAAATGTCTTCTTTAATATTAAGGAACATGAAACATGAAATAATGGATATTGTACTGTCAATTAGTCTCTAACATAGCATATGCATAATTTTAAAACTCAAGAAATCGAGAAAAAAAGTGAGAAATTTGTAGAACAATAAATGAAAGAGGAAATATGTAAGTTAAGTCTAGAAGTAGAAATGGTCGCATAATTTAAGATAACTATTTTTAGTGAATAAGATAAATAATAGTATTTGATGTACCATGTGATAGATGCAAAGAATATTGTTTAGTGATAGAAAGAAGTCAAGAACAAAAGCATGCATTATGGGGAGGTACTTCAATTGTACATAAAGTTGCAAATTCCTACAAACTTTATGCTAACTTGTAGGAGTTCATTTTAGACTTTTTAGCTCTCTTTTATTAGTTCACTTCACTCTCTCAAAAGTGGATCTTATCCTTTGATTGTGCAAAAAGTTTGGTCCCCTCAAGTCTACACTTTTGGTTTTTCAATGTAATTCTACTTCAAAAATAAACCAACCCGATAATTTGATTTTCTTTTTATTATTAATGATTTGATTCAGTCATAATTGATTAGGTTTAGCGTTAACAAAAAATAGAGTCAAATAAAACGAAATCATCCCAACATTACAAGTACAAATTGATTTGATTTGATATTTGAAAAAATTTGATAACCTAGGGGAAGTTTTTCAAAATGTCAATATTTTAGCATTTAAGAGTATCAATTAGCAATAATTTTAATATTAGTAAAAATGTCATTTTAGTTTGTTATGTATCTTATTTATGTTTTTATTATTTATTTTTATTTAAAGAATATAATTATTTAATAACAAAAGGAGAAAATTAAGGGAGGAAATATTTCAAAAAAAAGACCAGCATCCTTAATTTTCTCATCAGTTACATTTTCAAATAAAATTTAAATTTTGTTTTTTTTTCTCTAGAATTTTTACCTTTTAAAAATTATATTCATTCCAGAATATATTCTATTTATATTTATTATAGTTTTTTATTAGTTTGTATTCATTGCAATAGGTATGCCGAATTTATCTATATAGTCATTTAAGAAATATATTTGTTTTTCATATATTTTTTCTCTATATAGTTATTTTTTTCTTCAAAAATCCTGTATGTATTCATTTCAATATGTATTTTATTTGTATTTCTATTTATTCTAGTTTTTATTTAGAATTTTGTATAATAATATATAAAATACAAAAAATTAGTATGATGAAAAAGTGAATGAAATATAAAATTGAAAAGAAATAATTGAATATTTGGTGTACTCATTCTTAAATAAAATACATAACTAGTTGACATACCTTTAGAATAAATACAAATTAGAAAAAAATGTCAAATTCAGTTGACATACCTTTATTAGTTTGTATTCGTGTCAATATGTATGTCAAATAAAATGTAGCTATTTAAGAAATACATTTGTATTCGTATATATTTTTCACTGTGTATTTATTTTTCTTTTCAAAATCTTGTTTCCTTTTCTAAGTCGTATTCATTCCAATATGTCTATTATTTTTATTTGTATTCGAATACAAATAAACTAATAGAAGTTGTTCTTCTTATAAATAAAATATATAACTAGTTGACATACATTTGGATGAATACAAATTAGGGACAAATACAAGATTCATAAACCATGCAACGTAAAATTTTTAATAAATACAAATATTGATAACATAGTGATTTGAATACAAATTAACAAAGCATACCAAATTCTAAAAAAGAACTATAAATACAAAATAAACTAATAGAAAATTGTTCGACAATTATTCGATCTTCGTCGTCTTTTTCAAGATCCTCACGAGTAGACAAAGATTCTACATTTGCGTTCTGAATTTGAGGAAGGTTTTGCACACCAATGAGTCTTGTAAATGTTCATACCCTCTTTCTTCCCTTATTTTAGCAACGGATCATACATTATACACTATTTATTAAGTAATAAATAAATTAAAGGATGAAAAATCACCACAAATTGGTTGATTAAGATGAATACCTCTAGTAAGCCTCTTGGATTCAGCCATTGGAGAGTAAATCATAACGGAAATTGAAAAATACAAACAACATTTTTTTAAGATTTAAACAAAAATAAAATTAGAAAAGAAATCTGAAAATAGGATAAAGATTATAGATACTTTAATTAAAGGGATTCTTGTTGATTCAATTTTGGATTAAAAAAACAACCAAAATATATGGCAAAAAAATATTTGCAACTTGAATATTGGAGGAAAATCAAAAAAGATAATCATGAGAGAGAAAAAAAATTAAATGGGAGAGAGAATTAACAATTTGAAAAGATAAATATGAGAGAGAATGAATTTTTTTTTTTAAAAAAAGATATATAGAATTAATTGAAAAAAAGAGATAAAATAGGAAGAAAATTGAGACACATAAATTTTCTAAAATAATGACATTTTTGACATTATTGCTAATATTTATAAAGTATGAATATTTTTACTAAATAATATTTATTTATTTTGACTAGTTTACTTATTTTTCCTTTAATCTTTTACATGGGCCCTTTCCATGCTGTACTAGACCAATATCTAGAGGCCCAATTAACTTACTCCTATGTACATTAAGGCTCAAAGATCAAAAACAAATTAGATTTGGGCTTACTTCAATCATCTTAACAGTTAGTGTGCAGCCCAACTGTGCACCGTATCACCTCTAAATAATTACATGGGCCAAAGTGTACATATATCCTATTTTGAGATCATCATTTAAGATATATTATTACCACGTAAAATTTACTATCGACTTCGAGAAATGAACATATTTTTATATGAAATTCTTATTTTTATATGACCTTTTTCTTTCCTTTTGACTTTTTTGGAGGGACGCTATGGCTAATATTTTCTTATACATGATGATGATTGCACTCTCGTATGTAATTCTTAAGTAAAATTGTGACCATCTCATATTAAAATTAAAGAAAATATTTTTTAAAACTCATTTTTCTAATTTTTTTCTTCCATATTCTAGTTAGTATTTTATTCAAAATATATTCTACTCCATACTTTTAAGATAAGACAAAATCTTAAGTTAGTTATATAATATATGAGAAAATGTATACAAATTTAACCTTATCTTGTACAAATAAAAAGATGACATTCACTCCAAAACAAGTAAACCTTTCAAAATTTAAATATATCAGAAGCATGAAAATAAAAAATTTAAAGGTAATGTATTCCAGTTGAATAAAATATAAAGTATGGTCCCATCTCCACCGAAATACTAGGGACCCAAAATTCCATGCAGAATCTATAACGGCGCTAACGCGTTTCTATATCATATAAATTTATATATATATATATATATATATATATATATATATATATATATCGTGAGAAAATGATTCGAAAAATATTTTAATTTTGATTAAAATTATTTTATAGTATTAAATTTTACAAAAGATTTTTTTATCTTATATATTTTTAAAAGTGTATTTTAACATGTCAATGTGAATACGTACAATTTAAAATAAGGTAATATTTATGATATCTACGTAGATATTTATATACCTTTAGAAAAACACTATTAAATCAAGAGTAAATATCTTCTATAAAATTTATCATCACAATAATAATTTCTATTAAAGTTTAAATATATTTCAGAGTGTTTTCCCTACTTATTATTATTTTAAACTATTTTTTAAAAACACACTATTCTTTCGTAAATAACTCCTTTTGCAAATAATATCTTTTTATTTTTTCAACAAATTTTTAATTAAAATTTTGATATATAACATGTTTTCGACAAATAAATCGATTTGTCGCAACAGTTGTCGGTAATTGAGGAAAAAATAGACCAATGAATGAGGGTAAATCCGTCATTTCATTTTCATTTCCCTCACCCAAACGTTTAAATGCTTTGCCATTGAAAACGACCTGCAACTATAATCAAAGAGTGAGCTTTAATGCCCCAATTTTTCATCCTTTGCTTTAATTAAATTTTTCCCACTTTAAATTCATACCCAAAAAGCCCCATATAAAAAAGATTTTTTTTTTTTCAAAATTTTTTTTGGTGGGTGGGTGGTAAAGAAGGATTGCCGTTAAAGCTGGCGTTGAATGAGGAGCTGGAAGAATTTTGTCTGAATTTAGGATTTTTTTTACTTTATTTGTTGGTAGATTCTTGAAGATGACAAATATTTAGGACCTATTTTTGGTTTAGTGTTGTTTTTTAGCTTGGTTTAGTTTTTGGCAACTTAAATTAAATTAGGATTGTTGAAAAAGTTAAGATTTTTCCCTTTTTCTCTTGTGTTTTGAACTGACTTTTTAGTCCTAGAAGATACTATCAAATACTATTTAGGACCCATTTTTGGTTCAATGTAATTTCATAATAATATTTTTAATTTTTTTGACTTTATTTATATTTGTTTCGTTGTCTTTATTGTATTTGCAGATCTATGAATGTGAAAGCTTCAATCTTTTTTCTCTAATATTTCTTTTTCTTGATAGAATAATTAGGTTTTTACATTTCTAGAAGGAAAAGGAATCGACCCTTTTGGTTCTTCTTTCTTCTGAGCTCCAAAAATCATTTTTTTTCTTGTTTATTTGGTCCTTTTAACTGTTTTGTTCATTTTGAAGCTCCTATATAGTAATTTAAGCAGGAATTTGAGGTGGGGTTTTGTGGTTTTTGAAAAATCTGTGCTTGGTTATGAAGTAAAATTGGCTAAAAAAAGCTTTTGAAGAAAAAAAAATGGGTTGCTTTTCTTGCATGAGGTTTAATCGAAAAGATGTAAGAGATTTTGATGAAGATATGGGTTCAAGATCCATCAAATCTTCAGGTTTGCTTCTTAGATTTTCCTTTGTTGCTATCTACTTTGATAAAAGATTCAATTTTTAGCTTTTGATACAATGTAGGAACTACTGTTATTGTATAGTTTTTGTTTATCATTACTCCGTTTTAATTTGTTTGTCTGTTTTTGACTGAAAAATTGGAATTAAAAAATTGTTGAAAAGAAAACGAAAGAGACATTTTTCTTGAAATGGACTGGAAAGTAAGGTATACAAACAAATTGAAACGAAGGAAGTACTTTTTTTGGCTGTCACACAATGTTGTGTGTGTATATTAAAATCTGTTCTTTTGATTCTAGAAATGTAAGGGTTGTTAGATACTTTGTTGTTAGTAATGTCTGAGATTTGAGTTGAATTTGAGAGATGGGGAGTTTGATCATGTGATGCTTTAGTTCATTGTATTGAATTATGGGTTTTTGTTCATGTTTAGGGAAAGGTATAAAAGGACGTTCTTTTGGAGGGAAAGGTGGGGATAGCAACAACCATAAGGGTAATGTCGCGCGCAGTTTCACATTCAAAGAACTTGCCTTAGCAACCCAGAATTTCAGAGAAGCTAATCTTATTGGCGAAGGTGGTTTTGGAAGTGTGTACAAGGGCCGCCTTGAATCAGGCCTGGCAAGTTTTCTACTTCTGCAGGCATTTTGGCTTTTGATTTTCATAGCTTGCTAACTTTCTATTCTCTGAAAAGGTTTATTGTTTGTCATTCTACCTGTCCAAAAGAAACAGTGGAGGAGAATGTGTTGCATAGGTGGAAATTTGAATGCTATGTCCTAAAAAGATGAAAAAATTCTATGATAGGCTGCACTTGATAGCCGTTTATTGTTCCTCATGTGTTCTGATCTTGTAAACAGGTTGTTGCAATCAAACAACTTAATCTTGACGGCCTTCAAGGACACCAGGAGTTCATTGTGGAGGTCCTCATGTTGAGTTTATTACATCACAAAAATCTTGTCAACTTGACCGGATACTGCACCGATGGTGACCAAAGGCTCTTGATTTATGAGTTCATGCCAATGGGAAGCCTGGAGAATCATCTTTTTGGTAATTAAATTTCTTTCACAAGTAATATACCGGTTTGATTTCACTGCTTTGTTTATCCAAGTTTTGTTAGTCAAGCTGTTTTTCTTCCACTTACTTCAAAGATGTTGAATCATGAGTCATGATCCTACATCTGTGGAAGATTTTTTCATAAGAATTCTAGTACTATTATGGCTATATTACATGACATTAGCTTTTGCTTTCACAAGATGTCGAATGTGAAATTGAGATTACCTGTATTATATCTTCAGGATTGCTCTCATTGGTTACTGTAGTGGAAGGTGCTGGACAAGCTCATGTCCTATCTGTGTGCTTGTATTAGTATTTTGTTATGAGCGATGAATAATTTTTATATAATTTACTTATAATCAAATAGTATTTTGTTATAATTTTGTATTTATATTGCTTAATAGCACATTTCTCTGAACAGTATGTTACTATTGATATTGTAGATGTAGAACCAGGAAAGAAGCCACTGAGTTGGAGCACAAGACTTAAAATTGCTTCTGGTGCAGCTCATGGACTTGAATATCTTCATTGCAAAGCGAATCCCCCTGTTATTTACCGTGATTTGAAATCTTCAAACATATTGTTAGACAATGATTTCAACCCAAAACTGTCAGATTTTGGACTTGCAAAGTTGGGACCTGTCGGCGAAAACACCCATGTTTCGACGCGAGTGATGGGAACCTATGGATACTGTGCCCCTGAGTATGCCATGAGTGGAAAATTGACTCTGAAATCTGACATCTATAGTTTAGGTGTTGTGCTGTTGGAGTTAATAACAGGGCGAAAGGCTTATGACAACTCTAAAGAGGCTGGAGAACAGAACCTAGTTGTTTGGGTGAGTTTATATTATCTACTGTGCCTGCATATTAATTTCTGTCTACTTATAGTTCCTGCTCAAATATTTTGCACTATGGTTTTCAGATTTTACAATCTATCTATATTCAATCGATAACCGTTATTGCTTGTTCATTGCCGTGTTTCGTCTATTTGAACTATGCTGTTGCATATTTTACTAACCAATCTTGTTAATTCTCTTCCTAACTTGCATGTTGAGCTTGCCAGTAGATTGGATCACAACCTGATTCCAGTAGATTATTTACTGCTTTTTGTACTTCAATTGTTGTACTTTTTTTGTTTTAGTTACTGTGCATCCTTTTCCAAGCTGCTTTTATATGTGTTTCATCGAGCCGAGGGTCTATTGGAAACAAGCACTCCACCTCCCGGATAAGGGTAAGGTTGTTGTTGGAGTTTGGTTTAAGCAAAGTAAGCTGCTTAAAGAGTTTAGCCGTCATCTCAACTGAAATAATAGCTCGTTGATGAATCTTTTGATCTTACTAAATTTTAAAGTAAAAGATGTTTTTATCTTTATCTGCTCCATCTAGGATTCTTGATCTGAGAAATTCTTCTCTTGGTTTCAGTCTCGTCCTTTCCTCAAGGACCGGAGAAAGTTTGTTCATATGGTTGATCCTTTGTTGAATGGTCAGTTTTCCGTGCGCTCTTTGCACCATGCAGTTGCAATTACTGCAATGTGTATCCAGGAGCAAGCCAGTTTTCGCCCCATCATCAGTGATATTGTTGTCGCACTTGACTATCTAGTCTCACAAGCAGAAAGCTCTGATTCGCAAGGAGGAGGTTCACAAACTGTAAAGCAAACACATGATCACAAGGATAATTGAACGTCAGTTCAAGAAAACAAATTCTGTTCCGTGTTAAAGCTTGTCCACATCAAATTTCTAAAGGTCACGATGAGAACTGCTGAGGAGTATTGAGGTAAGAAGACATCTCACATGCAATGCGCGTCCGCTGATTATGATGAACTGTAAAGAAGGTTGCACAAAATGTTAACAAAATACTGGTGTTAGGATTTTGTTTCTAGCAAAAGTAAGTTAAATATATATATATACCTAACCCTTTAAGTGTGTTGGATTCGCCAAAGGTAGGTTGATGGAGATAGTTTATAAACATTCTTTTACGTGTCTCTTGTCTACATATTTCCTTACTTCTCCTGTTTGGTTGGTGTGGATTGAGGAAGTTCCCATTTCTTATACAAACTTTGTGGTTGATATGTGAATATATATGTGAAGATATATCCTGCACACATCTTCTCTTGATGGGGGCAGAAAGTTGTACAACAACCTTCTATGTGTTGTCCAACTAGTTCTTTGTCTTCCTTTTGTTGGGGGTTATCTTGTTCTGTTTTACTCTTGAAGTCAAGGAAATATTACTCTTTTTTCCTTTTTTAACAACTGCGGTGTTTGCGCCAGACTAATTCTACGAGGTACCTAATTTACATATATGGCGCTAATTCTACGAGGTACCTAACTTACATATATGGCGCTAATTCTACGAGGTACCTAACTTACATATGGCTAATTATGGACTTATTTGAACAGATGCAAGTTGTAGCAGATGGAGAGATAAAGTGGCTGTTTGTTTTCTCACTTGACTTTATCCACACATGTCTAATTTTCTTCTTTTGCTATCATAAAAAAATTTGTTGAAAAGGCTAGACAAACTTTTTGGTGTTGCAGATGATGTTTCCTCCAGTCAATGAAGCAAGAAAAATGCAGACCATTCCTCTTCCTGTATTTTTGGCTGCAACATTGGTCAAGATTGAGTCTTGTTTCACATTATTTTGATATTCTTTAAACACAAGTTTATGTCTAGGGCCAGTGGCGGAAGCTGAAATTTTCACTAAGCGGGTTGAAAGTGTGAAAAGTAAACACAGAGAAGCCAAATATAGAATATGTATTTTTTGTTAAGTAGCTCGTGACCCTATCTGGCTCTGCCCCTTAGCACAATTAATTGTAATTATATACTACAAATTAACTAATTGCTGAAACCATAATCAACATCAATTTACGATAAAAATTAAAATTGATTCAATAAAAAAAGAAATCTAGGTGTGAAACCAACGATATAAGGAAGCTAATGTTAAATTGTTGAACTACTCTTGTAGTATGAAAGAGTTCAATATTATAATTCACATGATATACTAGTGATGGTCTAGAATAATTTTTTACATACTATGTTATTTAAAAGTTAAATGCAGCTAGTAATGTATAGAATGGAATATATCGGAAACCAATAAATATTATGAATGACAATTGTATGAGATGACATGAAAAAACAATAAAAAGGAAGTGAAAGTATAACATACAATGATGGATTTTGATATTCGATATTTATATTAGAATTTCTAAATTTTTATATTTATTCGCATAAGAATTATTATAATAATAATAATGACAACAAATTCAATTGTATTTTTTCATCACATAACACTTTGGATAAGATTTATAAGAACTGGAGAAAAATCATCTACTCATTATAATTTTTATATTGATTTGAGTTAAATACAGCTCATATATCCAAGATTAAAAAGTGATACATCTAATTTAGTCTATAGTTTTACAGAGTCAACCTATTCACATTATTCTCTTTTTTCTAAGAAAGTTCCTCTAATTGCCGACTTTTAAATATGAATTTATATTTCACAATTTTCCATCTTTCTCATTTTTATTATATATCTTTATTTTTCTCTAATGTATATCTTTGTTTGAGTCGTTCAATTCCCATTGATTGAAATAAATAATATTTATATAAAATAGTACTATCTTTTCTAGTCTTCCTTGTTATGTTTATAAAGTGTGTCACGCTTTATTTTAGCATGTATAGAAATTGTTTTATCATAAAGCTACAATAGTATCAGATCAACTTGCCTGATTTAATTTGCATTCTTTTAATCAATAACAATAATAACATAATTAGTGTACGAATAAAATTATAATTTCACTATACAAATTATTTCTATCTTAATATGTGTGTCATTTCTAAAATGAACAACTAAATAGGGATCGAGGGAATATTTCTTTAGCCATAAAAGTCAAAACGTTGGAAAAATAAGCCTATTGTTGAGACATGTCTATTATAATGAAAACAAGAAAAAATAGTAAAAAGAGAAAAACTTTTTTAAAAATAATGATTAAACGTTTCTTGTTTTTTTGTTGTTGAATAATATGAAATTGATCATCAAATGTTTGATTACACATGAAATTCCAAGAATGTGAAAATAGTACTCCAATTTATCCCAAAAAGAAACAAACATTAATTTGTTGAAAATCTTCAGCATGTCTCATTCTAAAAGTTGTCAAAATGAGAGCCAACCATGTGAAAAAGTTTAGTTTAATAAGGTGCTATTAAATTCGGATTTACCTCAAAATAATTTATATTAAAAGAAGTATTTCGTAAAATTAATTTCATAGCTAAATAAAATTTTGAATTTTTTGATTAAGAATAAGATTAATTTTTAGCTATTCTTTATATGTTGGTTTTGAATTTCTTTTTTTAAAAGCTATAATTTGAAAAGTAATCAACCTTTTTCCAGAAGAAAGAGGCAAAAATTGGTTGACAAAATAGATTAAATCTTTTTTAATAGGTCAAAGGTATAGTTTTAAATTATTAAAAATCTACAAATTAGGAAAAATAATTGAAGGATTTATTCAAGTTTGAATTTTTGCCCCATATTATCGCACTTGTAATAAATCCTTAATATTGGTAAATAAAAGATTTTTGGTAGCTTTTGTTACCTAATAACACGTGTAACTAATGATGTATTATTCATTAAATTTGTCATCTTTATGCAAATCCTATTAAGTTAATTAACTATTGACATCACGTATAGAAGTGAAAATACGAATTGAACTTCGTAAAATTTAAATTTTAAGATATTAACATAGATATCATATTTGAATAAATAAGTTCTGATTGAATTTATATTTCGAATTTTTATGTGACTTTCTAGCTCCGTCTTATTATATATATATGTGTGTGTTACATGCATGTTTATTATAACTTTTAATATTAATATCATATTCAAATAAACAAGTTCTAAGTTCATATTTCAAATTTTTATATCTTTCTAGCTCCGTCCTATTGTACATGTATGTGTTACATGCATGTTCATTGTAACTTTTGACATTAATATCATATTCAAATAAATAAATTTAAGTTTATATTTTAAATTTTTATACAGACTTTCTAGCTCCGTGTTACATGCATATTCATTGTAACTTTCCATGTTTCATACATCTTCAAAATGTGCCCTATATTTTGGGTAAGTGACAACATATAAGCCAAAAATAAAAGTAGACTTTGTGCTTTATGTGTAGGTCCACATTATTAATAATATAACCATTGAAAATGAGCTTAAGTCCCAAATAGACTGATTATAAAAATAAATTAAAAAAAATCCCAATATATAGACTGAGTCTGATAAACCAATTTCTCATCTTAATATACTATCTCTATCATTGCCTATATATTTTAGAGTATTAATGGTGTTGACACTTTTTTTTTCTCCACACATTTTGGAAAATAAACCCCATTAACTAAGGGTGTGTTGGATAGGAAGAAAAATGTTCCTTCAGGAAAAAATAAGTTATTTTTTCTTTATTTTCTTAATTTGATATGAAAATTAAAAATATTATTTTAAATACATTTACATATAATCTGAATAAATACTATGACAGATGGGCGAGGTTGGTGGTATGATTTTGGGGTTGGGTAAAGATGAGTTATGTTATAGCTAGGGTGCTGAAAACATAGTAAATATGGAACTTTTTTACTCTACTTTTGTACCAGCAAAGTAATTTTTATTATTTTTTTCGAAACCTATTTCTTAAAAGAAAAAATTTAACTAACCGAACATAAAAAGAATTTGAGATTTTTCTCCCTTCAGAGTTGCACCCTAATTATTTTGAAAGAGAAAAACAGAAATTATGCTTACTACAAAAGAGTCAAACAGTACAATTTTTATTTTAGGAAGAATTCAAAGGTTTACAGTGTGGTTGTTCGTTGGAAAAAAAAGAGTCAATAATTGATTTGTTCAAGGACGTAGAATTATTTCCACATTGACTTTCGAAGAAAAAATACAACATAATAATTAAAAGTGTATCGGCATATAACTTTCATGAAAATTCCAAAAAATGTAAAATGTGATTTAGTGTTCTAAGTTCATTGAGATAAGTACCTATTGTCTTGAAAAGGAGGTTTTAGGAATTTAATTTACAAAATCATATTTCAGAAAAAGGACTTGAAACTTGTGTGCTGTTATTAGTGCAATCACATTCCTAAAATTATAATGTAAATTGTACAAAAGAAAATGGCCATAGTATTTATCGAGATGAAGATTTATAAAGTCTGTCATCTTGACTTCATATTCCAATACATCAATTATAAAAATTACGTTGACAATATATATACATATATAACTAAAATTTATTTGTTCCTTCTTCTTTTCCTTTTACCATAACAAAAATAATCATTTCTTAATTATCGTTAAATATGTATTTTTAATAGTAATTGTGACTCTTTGTATATGTTCCTAAAACTTTTAACGATATTAGTTCTAATAACACTTAATTGATGCTAATAAAAAAATTTAGCATTTTATATTAATATTAATATTTAATACTGATAAAAATTATATTTTTTTATGCTGCTCTTAAATATTATCTATATATATGTCTGGTTATACTTATATTTATGACCCCTACAGTTGGTCAGAATGTAGACTAATTTTAACTTTACTTTCTGGATTTAATGTTAGTATAAAGTCAATATTTTCTTTTAATATTACAATATAATGTACAATAAGATATGCTTCTAGTGCATATTTACTACGTTTGTGACGCGGTATAGTTGACTTGTTCTTATTATTATTTTTTTTAAAAAAAGTTAAACGCACCTCTTTTAAGAAATAATAATATTAAAAAAACTTCTAAATTTCATGTATCTTTTATTATTTTCTTGTTGAAATCATATAAACTACTTATTATGTTCATTTTCTACAATGTTTTAATACTAATATTATGTTCTAGAAAAAGATATTCAAAGCAAAGCAATTTTAATGTGTCTGTGCAATATTTTTAGAAGTCAAATAACTAATTTTAATTTACATAAGTAAAAATTAAACGTAAATGAAATGATCTGTTAGATTTAAATATAATAAATTTAATTTATATTGATTATATTATTAACCTATATGTGTATTATATATATATATATATATATATATATATCTTAAAAGTTGACCACTGATGTTTAATTTTATCCTATCATGTCCAAAGAAGATATCCTGAAGTCTTGTTGGCTAGAACAAGTCATAGCCGTAATAGGATTGATATTTCATTAGATTTCAACATTTTTTTTTAATCTAAATACATAATTTTTACTTATAAAATTTAACAGTTAAAATTGTAAATCTTAAAGTTTCGGATTCAAAAAAACTCTAATCATGAATAATTCTCTTTTTAATAAGATAGAAATAGTACTCACTCAAGTAGTCCCTTTTTTTTAAAAAAAAATGAGATGATCACTGGTTATTCATAAATGAAAGGAAAAAAAAAGATTTTTTAAATATTTTATATTTTAAAAAGAAAAACCTCTCAGGTATGAAATGAGTTTCTTTTATAAAAGATCATAAAACCAAAAAATTTAATTATAACTGAACTACAAAAATCAATCTCGTCCTTGAAAAAGTAATAGACATATATATAAAATTAACTCAAATTTTAATTTACATAACTCAAAATTAAACGTAAATGAATGATCTGTTAGATAAATATAATAAATTTAATTTATATTGATTATATTATTAATCTATATGTGTATTATTTTAATATATATATATATATATATATATATATATATATATATATTAAAAGTTGACACTCATGTTTAATTTTATCCTATCATGTCCAAAGAAGATATCCTAAAGTCTTGTTTGCTAGAACAAGTCATAGCCGTAATATTATTGATATTTCTTAGATTTCAACATTTTTTTATATCTAGAGTACATGATTTTTTACTTATAAAATTTAACGGTTAAAATTGTAAGTTTTAAAATTTTGGATTCAGAAAAATTCTAATAATGAATGATCCTCCTTTAATAAAATAGAAATAGCACTCACTCAACTAGTCACTTTTCTTTTTTCTTTTTTTCTTACGAAAATAAAATAATCCCTTGATCGCTCATAAATGAAATGAAAGAAAATATTTTTTTAAGATATTTTATATTTTTATTTATTAAAAAGAAAATCCTCTCAAATATAAAATGAGTTTCTTTTACGAAATATCATAAAACTAAAAAATTAATTATAATTGTACTACAAAATTCAATCTCGTCCTTGAAAAATTAATAAACATACACATAAAATTAACTAAAGATAATATTTTGAATCTTCACCTCTAAAAATTTGAAACTTCATGATAATAGCACTTTTCTATTAAAGAAACAACTATTTATGAATTTCTATCACTTAATAAAATTTTAGATAATACAAATTTAAATTACCGATCGAGATCAAATAAATTGAAAAATTACCACAAGTTGTCAGAGAAACTTATTGAGCAAGGAAATAAAGGAGTGGGCTGCAAATTAAACTATAGACTAAATTAAAATAAAGTGAGAAATATATATTTTTAAAATAATACAAGTCTTTTGTGTTTTTGTATACAATGTGAATATAAAAGGGGTATCCCATTTTTCATTTGGCTAACTATCTTTCCTCCTCCTTTCCTTCTGTCTCCCTAAGAAATTAACACACTCCACAACCACAAGAAAACTATCACCTATTCTTATTTATTATTATTATTTAGAAGCAACAACACAAACTACTTCTCCCAAAAATATTATTACAACAGAAATAATGGGAAATTGTTGGCCAAAACCTGTGGATGTTGTTCCTCCCACCTCTAATACTCCTCCTCCAGGTATTTTAGTCCGTTTCAGAAAGAATATACTTATTTTCTATATTACAATCGAAACTCTCGTATTGTTGCAACTATTTAAAATCACAGACTTCTAGTATGTATATAACAAAAGTTTTCATTCATTATCTTCAATTCTGTGCTTGATCAAACTTTCGAAAGGAAAATAAAGGTTGAAATACATGTATAAGGTCAAAATTAATTTCTTATGTATACAATGCGTATAGTTGAATCTTATTAATTTCTTCGTCTGTTATTTATTTTAATTAAAATTCTGACGGTTCAAGAGTACTAATTTGATTATGCCATAAAGAAAACAGTTCCATTTTCTAATGATTATTTTTTTATGTTTGCTAAAAATTCTGACTCGTAATTATTTCACGCGAGAAGTATCTTTTTCTAATTTTCCATCCCTTGTTAGTGATCATGAAGAAACCAATTAATACATCTCCGGGAAGTAACACAAGGAGTGTGGTGGCGCAGCCTAGCGGAGATGGCGGTGATTCGAGGAAAATGGAAGTTCCGGCTAGCGGAAAAATAATTACGCCAAATTTAAAAATGTTTACGCTAGCGGAATTAAAGAGCGCGACGCGTAATTTTCGGCCCGATACGGTGCTAGGTGAGGGAGGATTTGGTACAGTATTTAAAGGATGGGTCGATGACAAAACATTTGCACCTTCTAGAGTTGGAGTTGGTATGCCTGTTGCTGTTAAAAAATCAAATGCTGACAGTGAACAAGGTCTTAAAGAATGGCAGGTTAGTTATAATATATCCTTCCATGCTTTTTTTTAAAAGTATAATATCTGACACGATTAATCTAAATTAGTCAGTTGAGTAAAGAGCTTTTCAACGATGATAATGATTGTATGTGTTTGGTGGTGGGTGCGAGTGGGAAAGAGAGGAGGTCATATATGATATGTGATGTCATTTTTATCAAAATATCAATATTATATACGATCGATTGAGTATATTTTATGTACGCCTCAAAATTCAAAACTTCAAGTCGAACGGATCGCATTATACTATGGGTGGTCCATGAATTTTTAATTCATGCAGAAGCAATAATGTTGATCAGAATATAATTTCTTTTATTTTCTCTCATTTTTTACGTTCATTAAAAGCCGGGAATATTAAATTGACAATTGAGTGCCATAAGACCAAACACTCGAGCTATTAATTAAACTTTATAACCAACAAAATAGACTCCTCCAAAAGTCAAACTTGTGCTTGATTTGAAAATTTAGTTAAATTTTATTATATTACTCCTATATTTTATTATAAAATATTGTATGTAGAACCGGAGCTAGCATATATATATATTTAGTTAAAATTCAATAATTTAATATAAAAAATATGTATAAATTATTAAATTAAAACTTAATAACATAAAAAAAATTATATTATATATATAAACTTTGAGCTAAGTCGAATTATATATGATATAAAAGTATGAGTTTGGATAGTCTTCGATTTATTTTTAATATTATCGATATAACTTTCTTCAGGTATTTAAAATGTTTTTCTTTTCTTTTCTTATAGCTAATATTTGACTAGTCACTTCTCTGAGGAGAAAAAAAAAGAGAGTCTAATAATTAGATCAATTAATTAAATGTTAGAAGATAATATAGTTTGACTCTATCAAAGTATCCACGTGGGTTTCCATACTACCTATTAATTTGTGGAAAATATTTTAATTAAATTTTAATTGTGAAAAATAAATATCACAACTCACACAAATATATTCCATTACTATAATATATTGCATGCAAGTTTAAATTACTTTTTCATATTATCAGTGCAATTTAACTTAGATTATGAGTGTAATTTAACAAGTCACGATATTTATGTCATTTTCTAGTTAATTAATGTTACTAAATTACCTATAGCTATTTATATATTTTCTTGTCGAAATAGAAGTCAAATTCACAATCTTTAAAATAGGGGTAAATTTATTAAGTCAAACACAAGAAAAAAAACCTCTCATAAATATTACATGTACACCGATAGAAAAGTCTAAGAGGAATTGGTTATTTGACTAAATTATGTAAAAAAAAGTTAAAAATTATATATATTTCTTTAGTTTAAGGTAAAAATAAATAAATCAATTTACTTTCAAAAAACTTGTTGGTCACGCATTAGTTAGTTCTGATGTCAGCACCTCAACTCAAAGACTTAAGTTATTTCCTCTAATTGAAACTGCATTCATTCATTATGTATGAGTCAACTTTCTAATTTGAAATAGTAAAATAATAAAAATATAAATGATGCAACAGTTCGAAAAAAAATTTCTATCAATAATAAAAATATATTAGTGTTTTCTATCGAAAATTGATTATGTAAAATTTGTTTTTGCAGGCTGAAGTAAAGTTTTTGGGAAAACTTAGTCACCCAAATTTAGTAAAACTAATTGGATATTGTTGGGAAGACAAAACATTTCTTCTAGTCTATGAGCACATGCAAAAAGGGAGCTTAGAAAGTCATCTTTTCAGAAGTAAGGCACCTTACAAATACTATTCTTTCATTAACTCGATTTAATTTATGTACATTGACATTATAAAAAGAAAATATTCGATTTTATTAGCAGAAGGCGCTGAAGCATTGTCATGGGGTACAAGGCTGAAAATAGCAATCGGAGCAGCGAAGGGACTTGATTTCTTACACACCATAGAAAAACAAGTTATTTACCGCGATTTTAAAACGGCCAATATTTTACTGGACTCGGTAATTCTTCTTTTTTTTTTTTTCTTAAAATAGAATATACGTTTTATGTTATTGACAATACTAGTTTTACTAATAAAATGTTGGTTTCAATTATTGTGACAGGACTATAATGCAAAGCTTTCAGATTTTGGACTAGCAAAAATGGGTCCAGTAAATGGAGACTCACATGTGACCACTAAAATAGTTGGTACTTATGGCTATGCTGCACCTGAGTACATGGCCACTGGTAAGTTATAATGCTTTATTCCGATATTAATTGCTGACATTAAATTTTTATTTTATTTAAAAGAGATATGGAATTCGATTTCATATTTTAAATTCGAGTGATGTTGGTGAAGGGAAGGAAGTTGACTTCTTGAAAAAGAATTATAATCTTGGCCCAAATTTGACCTTTTCCTTGCAGAAATGTGAACTCTTAAATGATTTATTTATTTATTAATATTAGCTGGCAAAGCTAAGTATAATTTGGTTCAACTAATTTTTTGTCTTTATGTTCCTTATATTTTAATTCTTAATTAATCATATAAAAATAATTGTTTCTTCATTGAAAAAGTCTTGATTCCTCCTACACCTTATGTTTGATTTATTTATGTAAATGTCCCTTTTCAAAAAGTCACTATTGATTCTTTCGAATTACACTAAACTTGGGGTCTAATGTTTGTTCATATACTGTTCTCTAATATTTGCGTTAAAACTGACAAAAATTTCACATCATTTTTGGCAGGTCATGTATACGTAAAGAGCGACGTATACGGGTTCGGAGTCGTGTTACTCGAAATCCTTTCGGGCCGTAGAGTACTGGATCTTAACAGGCCCAATGGAGAACATAATTTAGTAGATTGGGCCAAGCCCATGTTGCCTGACAAAAAGAAGCTAAGGAAATTAATGGACCCAAGACTGGAGGCCCAATACCCATCAAAGGCTGCATTTCAAATAGCTGAAATTATATTAAAATGCCTTGAACCTGATCCAAAAAATAGACCTTCCATGGAAGAAATTTTGGAATGTTTGGAACAATGTAACGGGATCCAAAAGAAACCGCGAGCAAAAAATACAACGAGAAATCACAATCATCGAGGGCCTCGGTCACCTCTCCACGTTAAGAAAACTGGTAGCGGTAATGTGATTGGAAACCAAGGCTATAATGCTCCAAAAAACCGTAGCTATTGAAACTCGAAAGGTAGATCAATCAAATGTTCTTTTAGTTATACGATCAATGCTACGGAAGATCTTAATAATTTTTGGGCTTGTGTACATCATAGGCCCAGTCCAACAAAGGCCCAATAGGTGAGCCCATTAAGGGGCCCAGTAAGTTCTGTTGGTAGTTTGAAATGGTCTTGTGTAATCATGAGAAAAGCTGGCATTTGTCTGTATTCAGACAGGAGATAGTCAACATCAACAGAAAAAAGGAATTCCACTCATCAATATAATTATTTTTTTTTTACTTTTTTCAAAAAACAAAAAAACCTTTTTTTCTTCTAAATAGATATGATTGTATTACCTTTTGTGTGTATATTTTTAATTTTTTGGATCCATTTCTAGAGTAATCATGTATCATATTCTTAAGGTCAATATTGATTTGCCCTTTACTACTTTCTTGTCTTTATTATTCCTTGGGTCACTCTCTCCTACAAAGAAAGGGCAAGTATGTATTATAATCGCGAAGAAAATATTTTTTAATTTTTTCATGTTCAATTAGTTAAGAATTTAGAATATTAAAAAAATGAGGACAGTGATTCAACTAGCAGAAAGAAGGAAGTTTTCATGTATTGCATTACAGCACTTTGATTTTTTCTTTCTTATCCTCCAACACTCTTCATCTTCGTGTTCATATCTTATCTCTCTGACCTCTCTTAGTGCTTGTCTACATTATATATAAATCTTTTTAAGATAATTTTTTTTTTCATTTTCACAAGTATATATGTATTAATCACTTAACGTGCGTTCCATACGAAAGAAAATATTTTTCAACTTTAAAAAAATATGATAAAGTGATAAATACATTTTTACTCTTAATCGAAAATATCAATTTCAAATTATATGAATAAAAAATAATATACCCTTAACATCAAACTTTCAATTAGTCAGACTTCAAAATAAATACCGTCGTAAAAGAGAATGGGGCCAAATACAGTTGCTTGATAAATACTCAAAAAGTGTATACTGTAAATGATGTTGAATGCAGTAAGAAATGATTAATTTGATCATGTTTGGGCCTGGTAGCTCAAAGGTCTTTTCATCAGTCAATTACTTGCAGCCCCCCTCTAATTATTTCCACATGCCTTCTTATATAGCACGTCGAAAATCAAAATCTACCACAAAATTTTCGTTTAATATACATAATTTATGAAGAAAGAAAAATAAATAATTAAATATACTCTAGATAGTAATATAAACATATCGTGTCAATTAAAATAATTATTATTACATAAGACACATAATTTAAAATAAAAAAATATGAATAGTCCGAAACACTAACCTTCCGAGGAATAAGCTTAGCTCTTAGTTAATTCCTTATTAAAATTACTAAAAAACAAAATCAATGAAAGTTTTAGGACAAAATCTATGAATACATATTTAGTAATTTTATATTAACCAACCATGTATTATAAATATTAATTTGGTCAACTTGAAACAATGCCGCCGGAAGTGTAATGAAGATTATATATACATGATTAAATTTTATAGAATTGACAAATTAAAAGGGGAAAGAAAAGAATTTATTATAATTATTTTTCAAATCCCAAAGTTTAAAGTCTACTAATTACATAAACATGCGTCTAAGTGTGTGCAGTCCCTTTAAGAATAAAGTTGAATTAGTACTATTTAATTACCTCTTATTAAACTATAAGTTGAAATTCAACCCTAAAAGTATTTAAAAAGTTAAAAAAAATAATAAAAAAATGGCCTGCATGCTTAATCATTGAACTATTGAGCCCATAGATGTAAAGTTGTATTCTTATAAATCTTTAGGGATTAATAAACATTAAAGCCCATCATGTTTCAACATGATCAAAAGTAATTATTTAACATGCTATTTTATCTTCTCACACATATATAATCATCAATTTTACTCTATTGCAATACTTGAAAATTGAAAGTGTTCAATTTCTCACTTCATCGTTATATATATTGGTTCTAGTATTATTCCGCGATACGATTATTTCAAAATTATAGTTATAATAGATAAAAATCTGATATTTTATTTTGACATATGTAATTGACTCTTTCATAATAAAAACTATTAAATTTATTGTGAATATGAGATCATTTATTAATAACGGACTCAAAATAAAATTAAGCAATTTAAAATAGTATATGAGCAAATTCAAATTCACCCGTTAGAATTAATGTGGACCCTTATTGGTTGAGTTATTCAGTGTGAAAAAAGATGTAATTCCGGCTAAATGATTAGTAATTTTTAAAAAGAGATAAATGTTTAGATTTTATTTGTTTCAATAATGAACCTAAAAGGTTTGGTCTATATTTTTTCTTTGTTCAAATTGAATTTTTGTAATCCTTATTTACAAATAACTATATAAAAGTAGTTTAAAAACATCATAATAAAATTAATTTGGTAATATATATATATACGCACATCTAATTAGAGCTTAATTAAAGACACATATCACACTTAATATAGGTCAACTAATATAAAATAAAAAAAATATCGACTTTTCAATTCTATTTATAGTAATATGATTTTTAAGGGGCTTTTATCTTCTCATTTTTACTTAAGAGAAGTATGATTTGCCTGCATACTTTGGAGCAAATTTAAGTGAGATAGGTATTATTATTATTATTTACTATTTAATTTGCAACTGAACTTTGTTGAAACTAAATTTGACAGGTTGTGAAAAATGAATCCTTACAAAATCATTACAGCTGTGGAATTTTTTGGTTTTATTCGAACAAAAGGATAATATATATCTCCTCTTCCGCTGAAATAATTGACAATATAATACTGTCTCTTGTATGCACTGCCTTATAAATAACTCATCGTTGTTCGGATCGAAATAATAAAGTGTTATATATTGAAATAATAATATGTTGTTAATAAAATAGATAGTATTAAATAAATAATATTAAATAATATTAGTATTTACTGTGTACTAATCCTAGTCCTATTAGGATTAGTACTCCTTAATCCTAGTCCTATTAGGATTAGTACTCCTTCCTATATCTCCTATATATATCTCCCATGTATTCCCTTATTAGGTTAAGATAACAAATAATAATATAATTTGATTTTCTAAACAATACTCTTGAAATGATAAAATTATGAGTATAAATATTAATTAAAAATGATTTTTTTAATATAAAAATTTAAAATTTTACCTCTGATAAAATTATAGATATGATAGAGTATCAAAAAAAAAATTCAAAACAAAATATAATTGTTAAAGAATTTTACATTAGAAAATTCATGACAAAGGATTTGTTAGACAAACAATGCATGAAACTTGAAACCTTTTTCAAGAAATAGTTCTTCAAGAAACATCGATTTTCCAAAAAAAAAAATGTCATAAATGGCTTGATTTGTTTTTTTTAAGAACTTTTAGACCTAACTTATAAATGTTATTTGGACATTTATTCGTGACATCATATATGACTTAGGGTTTAGGGTTGGACAGTCTTTGGCAGGCCTGGCTCCAAAAGACACAATAACTTTTATAATAGAGTGATAAGTTTAGAGCGATTTTGGATTTAAGTCTTTTAAAATATGAAGTTATTAAAAAATATTTCACCTCTACATATAAAATTTTCTTATATAAATTAAAATTTAATTGAGCTATAATATAATATCGACGAAAAATAAAAAAGATAGACTGGAAAGGGCTTCGAGGCATGTGATAAAAACTTATTTCATTAATGACAATAAAATATATACTATTAATGTTCATCACAAAAAGAAGAAATACAACATTTTTGTTAAAGATAAAAATTATATATGTAGAATCTTCGAAGACTCAAGGACCATCTAGCTGTGAAATTATTTCTCAATTATGTAATATATTATGTGATATGAACATGTAATTGAATTAGAGAAAGAATTATCACTTCCAAATACATTGCATAAATATTATATCACATATTATTATTATTAGGTGTATATATGTTAATAATTATTATCATAAACTATATTGTATAGTTGTGGATGATATAATTGAGATGTGTTGGAATAGTCTGTTGAAAATTGAATGCATTTATTGTAGTAGTGAATTTATTTTAGAAGTTAGGAAGGTCCAGTATTTTGCAGAGTTCCACAAATTCGATATGGAATCCATTTTCATTAATGAACCTATTTAATGATGCAGTTGTATTAATTTAGCTTTCTATGCTTAGTCCATGTTTGGATATTGATGTGCGGTTCCTACTTGCTACTCATTTTCAAACGACAATATGGTTCACGTCGAGAGAAGATAGAATGTTATGCAAATTTTATTTTCGATATATCAATAAATTATTTTAATAGATCATTGATATAAAAAGAAAAACTCACTGTTGATTTTTCATTTTTACTAATGTTTTTCTTTATACCAACCAAATACATAAAGAATTACTTCTTTGCCAAAATTCATACTTTCTCAATGTTTAGTCATTCTTTTGGCTTGCTTTCATAGTCATTCTCTCGTGTATCTGGTGATATCTGATACATGTGAATCATTTTAGATACATATAAATACACATATTTAGTATGTATTTTGGAGTGCGGTATATAAATTTTCACTTTAACCAAAACGATAAAATCGCTAATAGAGCAGATACCAGCGATTTTACTCACCGGAAAAAGCAAAATCGCTGTTATAGCAGCGAATTGCTAATTTTAAATATATTTTTTTTAAAAAAATATTTTCAAGAAATCGTTACAATGACAGCGATTTCCAATATAATTTTTTTTAATAAATCGCTTCCTACAACAACGATTTTATATTTTGTAAATCTTTTTAATTTTTTTTTAGTAAATCGCTGCTACTGCAGCGATTTTACATTGTTCATTTTTTAAAAAAATATTTTTTGGTAAATCGCAGTTACTGCAACGATTTTACATTTTGTAAAAAAATTTTCAAAAAAAATTTAATTAAATCGCTGCCAGTGCAGCGATTTGTACCATCTTTTAAAAAAAAATTAATCGTTGCTCTTGAACGATTTCCTAAAAAAATACAAAAGGTAAAATCGCTATAGTAACAGTGATTTACCAAAAATACTTTTAAAAAAATTTAACAATGTAAAATCGTTGCAGCAACAGTGATTTACTAAAAAATATTTTTTTTAAAAAATTACAAAATGAAAAATCGTTGTAGTAGCAGCGATTTACTAAAAATTATTTTAAAAAATAATAATAAGAATATAAAGTCGTTGCAGAAGCAGCGATTTACTAAAAAATTTATTTAAATTGCTGCTTTGGCAGCGATTTAATTTATATAAAAAAATTGATATAAATCGCTGCCATTGCAGCGATTTCTTGAAAAAAAACTTTTTTAAAAAAAAATATTTAAAATTAGCAAATTGGTGCTATTGCAGTGATTTTGCTTTTTTCGGCGAGCAAAATCGCTGCTTTACCAGCGTTTTTGCCTTTTTGGTTAAAATGAAAATTTATATACCGTCTTGAAATTTTTATTAAAATTTTATACCCTTTAAGCTCCGGACTCATGTATTTTGTGTGATTTACGTGTATCTGGATACATACGAATCTCGTTCTTTCGTCCGAAGCCACCTTTGTGGAAAATTATATTATATTTACATGGTTAAAGTAATTTTTTACGTATATATAGTAGCTTTCGAACCCACTTCGACTATTTTGCATGTCTATTTTTTCTGATTTTGAACCCATTATCAAAATTTTGGCTCCGCTAGTGCGCCTCTCTCCTTATTTTTTGTATCTGATAGTAAAAGTACATGTCTCTAAGTGTAAGATACGTAGAAAACTCTTAGTTAATGGCAATATACATAATATTTTGAAAATTGAAATAGTAATAGTATATATAATAGAAAAATCTGTCTAATTATATTTTTTTTACACAGAAATTAAATTGTTATCAAAATAATAAAACTCAATAAAAATAAACATAAAGATCTGTGGATTGTTTATAAACCTTAAAACTTCGATAAGTTCCCCTTTAGATTGTGATATTCTGAATCAATTTTGAAATTTGACTTTATAAATGTTTGAACTCTATAAATCATCTTATTGTTATAAAATCAAGCTCATAAGAATATAATCATAAAGAGAAGAAGACAAGAGAGATAGATAGAAGAAGGGAAATTTTCTTCTTATTCAAGTGTATTCAACTCTCATATGTATATATTACAATAGTGAATGAACAACCCTATTTATAGAGTGAGAAATCACTCCAAAGGTCACCATATTAAGTATCATAATAAATAGATACATTCTTATCCAAAAAGGTTCATGTAACCTAGTGAATATGAATGGTTGTTCATGTACCAACCTTATGGACTATCCACTTAATTCAATGTATTTATAACACTTATTTAATTGTTAAGGAATATTTTCCTTACAAATTTTACCTCTGAGTACAATTAAATAAAGAACTATTTTTCAATTACATTTACAAGGGTACTGAATTTTTAAATGCCCCTCAAAAATCAATCGTCCCATCAAATTTTTAGATATAAAACACGTTACCATTCGAAATAAAACTTTTCAATAAAAAAAATTAAATTAATTGTACTTTCTGAAAATGAATATAAAACATTACATATAAAAATAAAAAAGGATGAACTACAACTTTATATCTTCCTTTATCAGTACATATATAAGTTTTAAAAACAAAGAAAAAGGAAAAGGAATCGAAATCGCGCGGCACAAAGAAGTACAAAAATCTACCTGGATATTCACTTTTTGAATTTTTCGATAAACAAAACAATGAAATACTAATACAAAGGACTTTTTGAGCCAAAAAAAAAAATAACAAGTGAGTTAATTAAGTCTATTTAAATATGCATTTAAAATCTTAAGTAAGCTAAGAAGATTATCAAAAGTCTTTTAATACTTATATAATCATTATCAAATATATAAAATCACAATTCATAAATAAAATATTAAAATATTTTAAATTATCATATTATAATCGTCTACCGCTGTCGATGCCGGTGCTGCTTGCCGACGGCCCTTCATTTACTTCTGTGGAGTCAACAATGTCGCTTTTTCGTAAATGAGTCGGAACGGTGTATAGACTATAGTAGGGTTAGTAGCTGCATGATCCGAGGCGTGGGTGGGTGTGACCTAAACAAAAGGAATAAACATGATGATTAACATCATATGAGTGTCAATGATTTCTCTTTTTTTACCCTCCTTTACATCTCACTACATGCGGGCTCTCTTATTTATTTATTTTCGAAATTTCAATTAGAAGCGGAGTTAAATTTTTTAATATTAAAGTATATATGAGATAACATTATTTTGTCTATCATGCTCACACATTTGAAAAATTCTTACTAAAGCATTTCACAAAGACCAATTCCCTCAACATTAATGAATCATAAATGTTATTTGAAAATTTGATAACCCAAGTGACTAACATGTTTTCTCTTGTGATATTTTTCTTATGTGTCGACAAGTCAAGCTTCCATTTTTTTTTAGGGATAAGTGTCAAAAGATGACACTGTTGAGTTTCTACCTCAAAGAATAAAGACGCAAATAATTACCAACGTACAATAATAATAATAATAATATTTGATGAATTTTTAAAAATGGAATACGAAAAAGTGATAAATACAATTGTTATTTTAAATCATTTATTCAACGTAAAATTTTAAAAAAATAATTAACGAAATAATTCCTACTTAAATTACTCTTTTTTTTCTTTCCAAATGACATGAACGTGCAAATCTTCTTCAATTCGATCAAACACTAACGCCTTTTAAGAAAAATATATTTTTATCCATAGTTCCATTTTAATCATCAACATAATTTTAGTATTGCAATTTTGAAGTAGCAAACTCTAGATCCACTGCTTTGGAATGAGACATCAATTAATTTCGAAAATTGACATGACTCTACGTATAAAATGACATTAAATACTTATTGACATTGAATATCAATCAACCAATGACACCTCTTTGACTTCAGCCCAACTTGATTAATTTTTAACCAAAGTAATCATACAATTTTCTTTTTCCTTTTTATGGTTTATGATGGCTCAACATTGAGTAAAATCTATACTGATATGTTTATTTGAAGCAAAAATCTTATCGATGGATGTGCTAAAAATATGGCATAACAAATACAGAAATTGTGAATATTTTAATTGGAATAAGGTCATGTCCCACATATTTGTAAAAGTTACATCTATCATCATTAATCCCACTATCAATCTCCCCAATTTAGTACCTATTTTACCCCTCCCTTCGTACGAGGAAAATTGTTTCTGAGAAAAAAAAAACATTTTCATGATGATGAATTAATTTGTCATGTTAATTAAACACATACTATTATGATTTTATTAGAGAGAAATAAAAAAATCCCACAAAGTGAGTGTGGTGGTTGAACACCCAAAAAATAAAAATACTCCCAAGTGTCTGAACCCTTTGGTGATTCTAGAATTGACAATGCACTCACTCACCTGTCTATTTCTTAGAGCCAACACCATATTTGTTAGTTTTTTTTTTTTCATTCGATGTTCAATAATATCATTTAAAGTTTGAATTTGAAATTCTTAATTAAAAATAAAAATCTGTCCACGTGGACACGATCCTTTAGTGGTTTATGTTTGGTATATGAAACTAAGTGGTGTATTCCAAATTTATTATCTGCCGAACTAAGTGCTTTTGGCAATTTTGTCCACAATAACGATCAACTAACTGTTATGGACGACATAGAAAAAAAAATCAACAATATTCAGTAAATCATTCATTACCCCGATTACATTAACCACTTAAATTTAGCTCTATTATATTTATTTTAAATAAATTTAAGATAAAGAATTTTTTCATGATATATTCCATCTATTACATTATATTTATAAAATTCGATTCACTTTTTAAATATATTGATGATAATCGAAATGGGGGCAATACATAAATTTCATGTAAGTATAAAAAGAAGAGTTCTTTTTTTATATAAAAAAACATGTTGTAAGTCTGAATAGAGGAATGGGCATCTTTTAGCTGCAACATAAATGACAATAAATTTTAATTAAGTCAGATAATACGACATATTTTTTTGTGACAATAATTGATTTTATTCAATTAATTATATAGAATTTCAATTTCGTTAATATTGATGATATAAATGTCAGGTGACTTGACGTAATGGGATAAGAAAAAGATCTATACCAAACTTCTTTTTCCAAAAAAAAAGAAAAAGAAAAAAGAGAAAAAATGATAGGGAACTAAATTATTTTCCTAGAGTACCTTAAACACTTAATTAATTAATTAAAAAGGTTTAGTGGCTTACAGCAGAAAATCAAATAATTAAAGAAAAGCATTCTCCTAGTATTCCTCATGATTGTCTCTTAACTGTTAATCACATTTGAGTTAATCCATGATTTGCTGGAAACTTGGTACTAAACTAACTCTAGGTGTAGGAGTACAATTAAGAACATATGTCATACGTAATGTCTGGACCAATTTATACATATCTCGATTAATTTTTATGAAATATTTACTATCTCATACTAATAAAACAAATTGATAGTTCTATATTATACATAAACTATTTAGTAAAGATGACTGTAAATAAAGATAGAAGAAAAACCTATCATATTTCAACATGATGTAATGTAACATAAAATATTAATTATATTAAAGTCGTTTGGTAGCTTATTAGAGTCATGTAGCTGTTTATAATGCATTAATAAATATGAATAAGTTTATGTACTATTTATGCAAGCATTATTAATCAGAACTAAAATTGAAAATCAAATATTATATTAATTTTATACAACAATAACTTACCTTTAAATCAACTATTGAACATAATGTTACTCGTATAAAATTTAATATTTAACCCATCAACCTCCAAATCAGCTACCAACTGCCCCACCTATTCTTTTATTTTTTTTAAAAAAGAACCTCAATTAGAAAAATTCTCGAATGAGTTTGAGGAAGTCCAAATTTTAAAAATCTTTGTGAATCATAAGATATATTAAAAATCTCATTTATGATAATAATAATAATAATACTCATATTTGTAATATATTTTAACGATTATAATTCTAAATGAAACATCAAATAATTCGGAATGAAACATCATTAATTTGATGAATCTTGATCCTTTTTTAAATTCATTAATATATTTCTGATTCTATTTTTAAAATTATCTACATTAATATATTAATGTAAATTGAAGATATGACATATATATAACGAAGACGACATATATATATTCGATGATCTGTTAATATATTGTGTAGACTGAAGATGTATAGTCTATATACAATATATTATGTTATAATACAATATATAAAGAATTAGATATTCTGGGATTTGTTAACGTATATCTAAACATAAGAATTAAATTTTATATATATTTATCCTTTTAGCTTACGTCAAGACGTGTGACCAATCTTTAATATTCAGGAGTTAGGAAACAAACATTAAATTCCAAAAATATTTATACTTATGTTTTATAATATAGTAACTCAAAAAGTATTAAAGTGACTGTCAGTTTGGAGAGAACCACAAGAAATGTAGTATGGCTATACCTAGGCATTTTCAATTTCCTTTTGTTTTCTTTTCTTTTATTTCAAATTTTAATTATAGTGATAAATTCAGCATTTCGTGAATGACTATCTTAATAGTAATAATAAATTAAAAATTTAATTGATAAATTATCTTTTAATTTTGTAAAACAAAATAAATAAAATGTATATTTAAATTTACTATAATGAACAAGTAAAATTATGAAGAATAAGTGTTTAATAGCCTAATTTTGAACGTAATTTTTTAAACATTTATTACTTAGATAAAATACGTGACGCAAGTAAATTTGGTGAACTAACTATTGCTTTACATGAGCAATAAAACTACAAATTTGACTTGACACTTTTAAAGTAGTATTGTTAAATTTCCAATTTTAGAATCTAAGATGACTTTAATCACCCTCACACTCCACACCACTAGATTAATTTGTATCTATCTATTTTTTAAAATATAATAATAAATAAAATACGATATTTCATATAATTTTAAATAAAAACGATAAAATATGATATCCCATATAATAAAATAACATGTATGAATAATCCAGAAGGAGTGTTATTTTTTAATTGTTAATAATTTGAATGTAAACGGTAAAAACTATGATGCGGTTTTACGTGATGATTACTAAAATTGAATAAAAGAAGAAATCATACGGTTTCAGTTACGCAAGCCTTGAGCAAGCATTATACATAACCGAAAGCAAGGTTATTTCCGTTAATTTAACATTAATTAATTACTATAAATAAATATAACTTTTCTTTAGAATACTATACAACTGGTGTAAATAATTTTTTAACTATACCTCAAAATTGATTTTTTATTTAGATTGACTTTTTGAATTGGTTTTAAATTAATAAATTATTTTGTTTGATTTTAAATTTTAAAAAATAAAAAACAAAAAATTGAATTATATAAATATAAAGTTGAGAATAAGTTAAGAGTTAACCATTTATGTCCCTTTTTGATTATTGTCTTTGATGATGATTTAATGTTTGAATACCTATAATAGGTATACTTATAAGTATCGATTATGATTTAAATTGAAAAATATATTTAAGAGATTCAATATAATTATTTTGATTATGTGAAGTACGAATAAAATAAAATCGAAGCAAATCAAATTAAATTACAATTTTACAAAATAAAAAATTAAATCGAATAATACAAATCAACACCCAGTAGGGCAATTAGAATTTAATACCAGTAGCAGTTTAAATGGAAAATAGACCAGTGCTTTAATTATGCTGTTTTTTTCTTCTATAAAATCGTGCGATTGCAAAATAATCATCCTTTGACTCTCTATCTTTCTATATCTATCTTCTGTACAGAAAAGAGAAGGAAATTTGTATTTGTAGTACAATACAACGAGACAAGTTTAACAGGAGAACATAACCTTCAAATACAACAACCGGAGGAGTTGAGCTCCGGCGATGGAGGAATTTTCTTCAAGAGCAATAAGGCTTCATTTTCTCAGGATTTCCTTCTCTATTTCGCTCTTTCAGGTTCGACTCATCATCCTTGAACAAGAACAATTTCGCCGTTTACTGAAACCTATTTCAGTAGCAGCATATTGTGTATCACGACTGAGAAGTTGCGATTTTCACTCATTGACTTTGATTTCGCTTTTCAAATGAAATATTTGAATTTTGTTAAGGAAATTAGCTGTTTTCACTAGCTTCCTTTGCAAAATTGTTCGACAATATGGATTACATATTGCTATAACCTTGTTGTGGAGTTTGAACACAGTCGTCGAATTTTATAAGTTGGTTAACTAGTTGTTACTTGTACTGAATTGTGCATTATCTCGTTACAGAAATATATCAGGTTTCTGCATACAGAGAGATGCCTAGAAAGTGAATGCTTAAGCATGGGAGTTTTTTGATGCAATAAATGAAAATAATTTATATGATTTGAGTAGTTTTGGAATTTGAACAGAGCTGAGTTACTAGAATATTTACCTTTGCAGGTCTTGTTTATTGGTTATACAGTGACTGCACAAACAACAAATTCCTCTGGAATGTAAGTTTCATGCATTTTTCTATCTTTGAGTGATTTTTTGTACTGATATTTTTTTTTTCTGTTGTAAGAGAATAGATGTACATTGGGTCTTAAGGTAGTCAGCTGCCTAATTGGATCTTGTACTATAAAGAAAAAGAAGAATGGATATCCTGAGTTCTGTTTTCGATGGAATAACCTCAACTAGAACTAAACATGACTTCATGAAGTGAGGTTTACTAAAATAGTGTACTCATACTTGAAAGAGAAGAAGAAGGGGTGTTGAAAAATCTTTACTTCTTATATCAAAATGAAAGGATGATGATTCTTGATTTTGTTTGTATGAAATCCTAGTCTTGGTTTCGGTTGTTCCAGATAATACTTTTCATTTACATAACCAAATGACTGTTATGCTTTTCCAATTTTCTGATGTTCCTACTGGTTAACTTTCATCTATTTGACTAATTTCAATTCGCGTGACTGACAATCAATGTAGCTCAAGTTAAACTAGTTCTTCTCTTTATTATAATCATGCAGGACTGTAAGTTAATAGAGCATCTCGGTAAAAGCTAAATCAGTTTTCGTCTTTATTAATTATACAATATCTTGAGTAGATGAAGTAGAAGGTTGAAACTCTCAAATTAATCCGTCTCCTTTTTCATGAATTTTATGAAGTGCAAACCATTAAAGATTGAACTTTTCAATTTTTATTTTTTTTAACTTGCTTAGAGAAAGGCATGCTGAAGGATATTGCTCTATGTATGACATTTGTGGAGCACGCAGTGATGGGAAGGTTCTGAACTGTCCCTTTGGTTCCCCTTCCGTGAAGGTAAATATTTTTATTTGCTTCATCATATTAATGGAGGTGCGGTGGCTATTCTGAGCTGGCCATTCATAATTGTTGGCCTAGATAGACCTGGTCCCCCTCATTCCTATCATCTCTTTGTTGCTGACGCGACCTCCCTTCCAACCAAAAGGAATAAAGGACATCGCACTTGCTTATATGTGGTTCTTTTGATTGTATTACTCCAAAACTGTTTGGATTTTCAAAATTTGTTCACCTGTTAATTTAATGTTACTATGTACAATATCTTGTGCTTTGCAGCCCGGTGAGCTGCTTTCATCAAAAATTCAAAGTTTGTGCCCAACAATAACTGGAAATGTCTGTTGTACGGAGACTCAATTTGACACCTTGCGATCACAAGTGCAGCAAGTAAGATTTTCATGCTGTAAGACTTTTCCGTATTAGTTATTTTATTTTGGCTCTTGTTTACTCTCGCCAGCTCCTAATGTTGAGAATGCTCAACAGTATAGATAATCTGGAGTATAATTTTGGATTTTTGATAGATCTGAGGGTCTTTGTAGGGAAGTTATTTTAAACAATCTAAGGTAGTATGCCAGAGCGTCTTTTTCCTTTGGCATGGGGGCTCTTTAGGAGGCTTAAGGATTGGTGCTTTAGTAATCAGCTCTCACATTCGATGGTTGTCGAGTAACAGGGTCCTGTGTTTTTGTGGGACAGGTGCTGAGTTGGAGATAACTCTAGCCTTTGCACTGTGTGTAATTTGAATTGTTAGAAGTCAATGACGAATAATGGAAGTTGAGAGAAAATAATAGCAAAGGATAGTGGGAATAGAAGGTGGAAGAAAGGAATTGCAGGAAATATCTATGCATACAATATAATGGCTCTTCAATCGCTTCTTTTTCTGGCTAGTAGGGTGGCTGTAAGCGTAAAATGTGTAGAAAAATTGCTATAGGTTTCAGAGTAATCTTACACATAAGCATCTTAATCCTCTTATATGCGAGTGTACATATAATGTATGTATGTCTTTTTTGGTAGTTTGGGGTGTTTGAGACTTTTTCCATTTTGAGTTATGTGTAAATAGTGACAGTTGTCTTCTCCAGTTCTTTCTCATTTTGAAATCCTCTTCGTCCAATTAACTTCTTTTGCAGGCAATTCCCTTTCTTGTGGGCTGTCCAGCATGCTTGAGAAATTTTTTGAATTTATTTTGCGAACTTACATGCTCTCCGAACCAGAGCCAGTTCATCAATGTCACATCTATTTCCAAGGTAAGTTCTACCTAAGTGGCCATTTTTATTATTTTAATTTCGTCCACACTGTGTACCAGTTGTTCTAAACACTACAAGGAAAGATGATTTAATTTAAAATATCATGTTTGGTACGTGGCACCAATTGTCCGAAATTGTTTTGAATAGGTAATTTATGATTTTCTTGTTTTCAGGTCAAAAAGAATTCTACAGTCAATGGAATTGATTTTTTTATAACAGACACTTTTGGCGAGGGGTTGTTCGAATCTTGCAAGGATGTAAAATTTGGTACTATGAATACCAGAGCAATAGAGTTTATTGGTGCAGGTGCTAAAAATTTCAGAGGTAAATTGTCTATTCCCTGGTTCCTGACTTTGAATTTACGCACACATGTTAAAAAAGGTCTGCATGTCTTGATCCTGCCATGCCTCAGTATTTGTAGTTTTTGGCTTTCTGTTACCATTTTCAGGAAGGCCTGTTGCATTAGGCTGAAGAGGTTATACGCACGCACACACATATTATAACTCGAAGTTGCTCTTTTTGTTTTTGTTAAGAGAGTGAGAGATAGATAGATAGATATATATAGAGAAAATTGGGGTGACGTGGATAACAGTCTGATATCTTTTATCTAGTCTGTAATCTGCATACTGTGCTGACACTTAATTTGGCAGAGTGGTATGCATTTATTGGAAGACTAGCACCACCTGGAGTCCCTGGATCTCCATATGCAATTAATTTTAATTCAACCGCTCCTGAGTCATCTGGAATGAAACCTATGAACGTGTCTACGTATTCATGCAGTGATACATCACTCGGCTGTTCATGTGGTGATTGCCCTTCAGCTTCTGTTTGCTCAAGTTCAGCTCCTCCTCCTGCTCAGACAGAAGGTTCTTGTTCAGTGAGATTTGGGTCTCTCAAGGTGAATAGAGGCCCATTATATTGGGTCACATGATATATTTGCTTCTATAGTTTATACACATGATGGCTCAGATTGTATTTCAGCGCTGAGAATAACTTGTAAAATCTGGCTTTGTTGCATTGAAACAAGTTTTATGCAGTTCCAACTCCTGATTGGTGCAGGTGAAGTGTATTGAAGTTGCTGTCACAATTCTGTATGTTGTATTAGTTTCGGTTTTTCTTGGATGGGGTTTTCTCCATAAAAAAAGAGAAGAAACTCCAGTTTCAAGAACAAAGCCATTGATCAGTGCCACTGGAAATGGTGTCATCCGCCAAAGCAGCAGGCAAAAGGATGAGAATATTCCCATGCAGGTGAATGCCTATTTGCAATCTCTCAGTGATTTGTTTGCTTGTCTCCTTTCTTACTTTCCATTTAAGAGCTACTTTTCTTTACAGTCTGTCAAAACGTGAGTTTGGTGAATCATGCATGTCTATAAAATTTGTCTTTCCTTTTGAATTCCCATCTTCAATGCTTCTCCAGTTACATGGAGTAAAGAGTCTGCCACCTAACACTATTGAGCATAGGCCAAAAGCTGTAGTTTTAAGACTGTAAAAGGTGGCTGGGTTCTATATGGTTATTTCCTTAAAAAATTTAAAAAAATTATGTTCTATTTGTTGTAATAGTTTATTAGTTGACTTTCGGGTCATAGCTCGCCTGATAAGGGGTATTTCCACCACGAGATATCTCTATATCATCTCCTCATGTTTATAATTCATTTAAATTTTTTTTTTGAGCAAGGTAAAGTTATATTCCTCAGCAATGTGGGTATGCTGTCGACCATCAAAAAAATTACAGTGCAAGTAATCATAATTACAGATAGTCTAAGAAGTCTGCTGGCTGTTCTACCTCATATATACCCTCTTCTTTACACCAAAGATATAAAGTATTAATGCAGTTTTCTTTTACTTTCTGCATTGGATTAGTAATATTCTCAAAACATCTATTGTTTCTTTCCTTCCAGACTGACCACCATATGCAAGAAGGGACTAGGCTCCACCATTTTTTCTGTTTTTTACTCCCACCTCTTCTCATCTAGTAATCATAACTCATTTGAAAATTTCAGATGCTTGAAGACGTCCCTCAAATTTCAAGTGGTGTTCAACTCTCAATTGTACAAGGATATATGTCAAAGTTCTACAGGTGATTCAGTATGCTTTTAATCATTTATGACCAGTGATTGATTTAGTATTGTTCTTCCAGAAATGAAATGTTTGTGCAAACAACCCCTCTTTTCCAGGAGATATGGAACATGGGTGGCTAGAAATCCAATCCTTGTGTTGTGTTCATCGTTGTTCATCGTCCTGGTGCTCTGCTTAGGCCTTTTCCGTTTTAAAGTTGAGACCAGGCCTGAGAAGGTATGATGTGGCTTAGCTGTCTCAATTTCCTATTATATCATTTCATCCACTTAACAAAATTGTATTTGCTTGTATATACCACTGTTTTTTATATTTTTAAATTTTTTGCATTACACATGTCCTAAATTCCACATTGATACTTTCAGCTATGGGTCGGCCATGGGAGTAGAGCTGCAGAGGAGAAACTATTTTTTGACAGCCACCTTGCACCATTTTATAGAATTGAGCAGGTTCTGCTTCATTGTGCTTTCTGCTAGATACTTTTTCCATTGCCTCTATGTTGTTAAGTCAAACTTGGTAAAATATTCATGATTGTAGTATCCAATGGTTTGCCTTTGGATCCTGTTATAGTTTAGATGTACTTCAAACTATGTTTCTCATGTCTGCCGTTTTTACTAAATTAGTATCCTTAAAACTCAAGTAGCTTAGTCCCACTTTTCCCATTTATCACGGTTAAGGGAGCTATAATGTCTCTCTCATTTTCTTTCCTTTTTTTGAGGTGGGGGTGGACTAATGACCTTTGAATCTCATGGAAGTTACTATCACCTTATAAAATTTGCAGCTCATAATTGGTACAATCTCGGACGCAGATAATGGAAAGGCACCTCCTATTGTTACTGAAGACAACATGAAGTTACTCTTTGACATACAAAAAAAGGTAAGTCATCTTCTTGAATTTTGCCTTATACTCGGAGGAATCATGCTTCCTTTAATTACCTACTAGATGAGTGAACATCTTTTAACTTCCGTTTTATGGTTTTGTGTATCGCATGATGTAAGGAATTGAAAATGTATATTCTTAGTATTCCTAGAAACTAAGTTTGCTCCATGTTGAATAGATAGATGCAATTCAAGCAAACTATTCTGGCGCAATGGTATCTCTGCCTGACATTTGTATGAAGCCACTTGGCACAGAATGTGCTACTCAAAGTATTCTTCAGGTACAATTATATAAGTTAATTATCCTGCAGTTTTTTATAATGTATCTCATAGTAAAGCAAACATTAACTGAAATTTCTTGTCGCTATTAATATTTTGAGACAAGTTCTCAAATTTGTCGCTGATCTCTTACTGAAAAAATGTCATGATCTGAAGATTGCGTCACACATTGAGTAATTATGGTAGAAATATAAGTTCAGTTCCTTGGGCTGTGAATGATCTCTTTATTCTCTCTGCTCTATGATTGTGTGTAATGACTCTTTGATTTTGAACATGCCATTACTTAGATGTTGCCTTCTGTATATTTTCAGTTAACTTCCTTTTCCTTACTTCATTGTCAAAATGTTATCTGTTTATCTAATCTCTAGTGATTTGGCTGCCTCTGTTAATTGTCCATGATGGCAGCTATTACAGATGTCTGTTGTTGTCTTGTAGACATCTCTGAGTTCCCCTTAAAATGTACTTGCAACTGATTCCCGCCATTGTAATGTGCAGTATTTCAAAATGGATCGCAGCAACTTTGATAATCTTGGAGGTATTGAACATGTTGAGTACTGTTTTCAGGTATGCTCTGATCTAACTTTGTAATGCCGTACTGATTTACTTCTGCTTTCCTTTTGTTTGTGGTCACTGTTATAATGTTCTTCTTCCTTTATAATTTACCTGACTTTACCCGTGACTTGCTTTTCTGGTCCTCATTGTTGTTTGCTGCATTCACAATTTTTTTTTCAATTTCGAGAATCAACCAACGGAAAAATCCGCAGCCCAGGTGACTCACAGCCTCCCTCTCGCCCAAATAAATGAAATGGGATGAATCAAATCAATAAGCTTTTTGATTGATTCAGGGCGCAGCGAAGACAAATTCAATCAAGGAAAGGGGGCTTACTTTTCCTGAGATTCAACTCCATATCGTAGCAGACTAACATTAAGAGTTGCTACTGCTGTCTGGAGTTATATTGTGTTGCTTAAGCATGGATAAAGATATTCCTCATGCACACATCAAGTCGAGATATCCATGGCCAAATTAATTAACTGCAGAAATTCTGGGATTTGAACATGTGACATGTTTGAACAAAAACAAATTTATCAGATTGACAGCCCTTATTCTTTAAATCAGCAGATGATACCCAGGACCAACCTAATACACTCTCTAAACAAAGCATATCCAAATATTCATGGTATCACTAACAAAGCATAACCTTGTTTTGTTTTACATATCCATCCTGAGATCAGGAGAGGAGTATGTTTCTTCAAATTGATTGGATAAGCAAAAAAGATATAGGTCCTTCAACTTGTGTCTACTCGCAGTTCTTACGATATCTCTCCACCAAGGAACTGGATATTCAAACAGCTTAAGTTTGTAAAGTTGGTCAATTCTTATGTCTTCTGAAGAGTATTAAGAAGTGAACAACTATGAAAGTTTCGCACTGGAGTTCAAAGCATCGGAAATAAGTCAATTTTCTTAGTTTTCCTTATAATTTGTGTCTCAATCTTTGACATCCACTTTCATTCATACTTCTTCACAACCTAAAGCAACAATGTTAAAGCTCATCATCAATCTTCTTTTGCTTTTTCCTTCAGCATTATACTTCAGCAGAGAGCTGTTTGAGTGCTTTTAAAGCTCCACTTGATCCAAATACTGCTCTTGGTGGTTTCTCTGGTAACAATTACTCTGAGGTACCTCTTTTTTCCTCTTTGTGCATTAAATTGGTGATTCAAATATCTGATCACAATGTTGGTGTAAGTTGTAACCTGATGATATAATGTTTCTGACAGGCTTCTGCTTTCATTGTGACATATCCTGTGAATAATGCAATTGATAAAGAAGGCAACTATTCTAAGAAGGCAGTGGCCTGGGAGAAGGCTTTCATTCAGTTAGTGAAGGTCTGCATGTTGAACTGTGTTCCTTCAATAATGATTCATGCTACAATGTGTCGTCTAAGAACTCTAAAAATCTTTATGAAAAAAAGAAAGCTTGATAACATGAGGAATTATTGAGAGATCCTAAAGTATGAACATCCTTTTCTAATCTTAAATTGCCTCGACTATGTGGTCTAATCAGTTCTGATACTATGGCCAGGATGAGATCTTACCAATGGTGGAAGCAAAGAATTTGACCCTCGCCTTTTCATCAGAAAGTTCTGTTGAGGAAGAGTTGAAAAGGGAGAGCACAGCAGATGCTATTACTATATTGGTAAGGGAGTGAACCCCTAGAGTTTCATATTTATTTTGACATGTGTTCTTGACTCTCCTTAATGAGTATTATATCATCCTCTTACTCTTGCTCTTCTGTTTCTTTTTGTACCTGCTTTATTCCAGATAAGCTATCTTGTGATGTTTGCCTATATATCCTTGACGTTGGGCGATACTCCCCGTTTCTCCTCTTGTTACATTTCCTCTAAGGTACAGAGCTTTTGGCCTTGCATGCCATCAACCATTAGTAATACAGATTCATGTCTATTGCAACTTTTACTGTTTAGTCAACACATCTTAGATTTTGCAAAAGAACATACAATGAGAATCAACGTCGATGTACTCTATAGTTTCTTTGCCTTTCTCATTTTCACTAGAAAGTTGGTGTTTATATTAGTCCTGTTTGCCTTTTCGACATTTGTTCTTAATTTGATGGAATGTTGTTTTCCAGGTATTGCTAGGTCTTTCAGGAGTTATACTTGTCATGCTCTCTGTTCTTGGATCAGTTGGTTTCTTCAGTGCCGTAGGCGTAAAATCTACCCTCATTATAATGGAAGTCATTCCTTTCCTTGTCTTGGCTGTAAGTTGAATTTTGACAGCCTCCTTTTCTTTGACTTTGTATGTCTTTATGTGTTGATCCTTTTTCTTTAAAAGAATTACTTATTAACCTTCCTTTTGCTTTATGGTCATTTTCAATCACCATATTTTCTCAGGTTGGCGTTGATAACATGTGCATTCTGGTGAATGCTGTTAAGAGACAGCCAATGGAACTGCCTTTAGAGGGACGAGTAAGCAATGCTCTTGTCGAAGTGGGACCATCGATTACACTAGCTAGTCTTTCAGAGGTTTTAGCATTTGCAGTTGGAAGTTTCATTCCAATGCCAGCATGCCGTGTTTTTTCCATGTTCGCAGGTTAGGAACAGCCTGATACTAGGTTTAGAGAGTTGCTAATATTATTTGTATATGTAACGTCCCTGTCTCTGGCTTCCGTTCTTATCCCTTTTCTTTTTTTTACCCTGCAGCGTTGGCCGTTTTGTTGGACTTTCTTCTGCAAGTTACTGCATTTGTTGCCTTGATTTGTTTTGATTTTTTGAGAGCTGAAGATAATAGAATTGATTGTTTCCCATGTATTAAAGTGTTTGGTTCAAATGCTGATTCTGAAAAAGGTAAATCTGGGAGAATTTCATCAAGCTGTCAAATTTTCTTCCTATTGAATGAAGCCCTTATATTAAATGATTTTGTAGGTAATCAGCAGAGAAAACCTGGATTGCTGGTACGGTATATGAAGGTAATGGATAGTTTTAAATGTTTTTCTAAAGTTTCATCCTTTGTGCTCTCTGAACATCAGCTTATGATCTCTGAATGTCTTTAATGTTTGTTTTCTTTATCTAGTACAAGGTTTGTTTAAAATCTAAATGAAAAGATTGCATTCTCATGTAAACTTATATACTTCATGTCTTTTTACATTGATCAACGATAACATCTAATATTGTTATACTTTACTATTACAATATATGTTTGATCCTGCTACTAGTTTACCCTTCAAAGTCATAAACTTCTTAGTTTGACCATGCAAAATATAAAGATATGACTATCAGGAGGGGATATCTATGAAGTACTTATTTTACATATAAGCCATACAGATCTTGAAGGACGGGATATTTATGATTTCCATTGTTATTTTTCTCTTCTTCTTGATAAGTAAAATGTCATTATAACGGGGGAGTTAGAAATTCTTATTAAGAGGAGTTCCATTCTACCAGATCTGTATTGTCATCTGGACATGGCTGAGTATTGTAAGCTAAGTTGTGCAGAATCTTCTCTTTCGATGCCGTACTGTGTCAGATTCTCCAAATATATACTAACTTTTGGAGAATCCGACATGCACCTACTGACATTTTTGAAGAGTCCGAGTAACATATTGTAAGGGGAAAATATCACCATCATCTGCATCAGATACAGAGATGCGTTCCTTGTCCCTGAAAAGCCTTTTGTTTCTTTGTCTAAAGTTAGTTACTTCTGAAGCCATATTTCTGCTCTTGCTTTTTTTTTTCTTCCAGCACCAAAGTAATGCCTCCTATTATCTTAATCGATTATTTAACTCGTGCATTAACATCTTGACCTTGCGATGGTAGAGATCTTGGTAGCTTTATGGGAGTTCTGTACATATTGGTAGCTTTATGCTGCTGAAATTGTAGAGTTCTCTACATGTTATGTCTTGCACTACTTGGTGATCTTTGATAACTGGAGCTGTTATTTTGTATTTGTTAACCGATAACCGATTTGATTTATGTTCATTTTTTTCACTTTTAGGATATTCATGCCCCCATCTTGAGTCTCTGGGGAGTAAAACTTGTTGTCATATGTGTTTTTGCTGCTTTTGCATTGGCGAGTATTGTAAGTTGCACCACCTTTTTACTATGTAATCTTCATCTCTTTCTGCTGTTTTTATTATATTGAGCAACCTGGTAGGGAAGTTTGATCACCTTATGCTTACATTCTTCAAGGCATTATGTACAAGGATTGAACCTGGTTTGGAACAACAAATTGTTCTTCCTCGTGACTCATACCTTCAGGTTTAGTACCTTAAGTAATGTGCATTTACAGATCTGGTTTTCATAGAGTTGCTAAGTCTCATTTATGTTTGTGCAGGGTTACTTCAATAATATCTCAGAATATCTCAGGATTGGACCACCTCTGTACTTTGTTGTCAAGAACTATAACTTTAGGTACTATGGATAACATACTCCTTTTATTATGCAACATGCTTCTCAATATGCTCACTTGTGTGTTGTTATTACCTTTCCTTAAATAAGAGATTGTTATTAGAATGATTTTGCATACCTATGACAAAACTCTATGAACAGATTGTTTGGTTAACTGGCCTTTGCATGAATTAAATGTCAGAACTTTGAGCTATTAGGCGGAAAATGTGAATCTTGAACGCAATAGTTCTAATGATTGAGAATGTTATTTTATTTTCTCAGTTCTGAATCAAGACAAACAAACCAGCTATGTTCTATCAGCCAATGCGACTCCGATTCTCTATTGAATGAGGTAATACTCTTATTCCTTTTGATGAATCATGTGATTGACATGCTCTTGAATCTTGTGAAGTGGAGTCTTCCTGTAATTAAGCTGCATAAGTTTTTTCAGCTGCATGGTTTGGGAAGGGATAGCATTTGGTTTATAGCTGACCCCTAACTCGTTAGCTCATCCCACTTAGAGATCATGTGCCTTCTAAAGTTTATTGCATATGTTCTTCATTGATGCCAATCTATGGTTTGTGTATACAGTTTTCCTCAGCTTGTTCTGTGTTACTTTAGGTTAACTTTGTATTTCTGCAGATTTCCAGAGCATCTTTAGTCCCAGAATCAAGTTACATCGCTAAACCGGCTGCTTCATGGCTTGATGATTTTCTTGTTTGGATATCTCCAGAAGCATTTGGGTGCTGCAGAAAATTTACAAATAGTAGTTTTTGTCCCCCTGATGATCAGGTTCATTTGCTTTCTTTCTTAAGAAGCATCTCCAAATAATTACAAACAATAGTTTTCTTAATATAATATCATTAAATAAAATAGTTACTTATTAATACTTCAAAATAATAGTATTAAATTTCTCAATATAAGTATCTGTTTCCTTTCAGCCCCCTTGTTGTTCACCCAGTAGTGGCTCCTGTAGCTCGAATGGAGTATGCAAGGATTGCACAACGGTAATCCAAATAACTCTCATCTGATATACTTTGTTATGTATGCTTTATATTACAAAGTGCCAACAAGCAAAATGTGTTCTTCAGTTTCAAATATATTTTTTACTTTGGCTTTTGAGGGGTACTTGGACATTTTTCACATCGAGCTAGAATCATGTGGTGAACACTCAGTTTCATGAAAATCATTAAGCCAACAGAAAACTGTTGACTAACATTTGGTATCCTTCAGTGTTTCCGTCATTCAGATTTAGCAAATGATCGCCCTACAACTGAACAATTTCGAGAGAAGCTTCCATGGTTCCTGAATGCGTTACCTTCCAGTGATTGTGCTAAAGGAGGCAATGGGGCTTACACCACTAATGTGGAACTTGAAGGTTGATCAATTATATGTATATTTGGTTGTTTCTTTTGAACGTGACGTTGATCCTTGCAGTCAATATCATTTGTTCCACTGAATCAGCTCTCATTAATTATATCTTTGTTCTTTTTGTTTTGTTCATCAGGCTATGAGGATGGTATAATTAAAGCATCAGCCTTTCGTACATATCACACACCTCTTAACAAACAGGTATATAATCATTCACAACCCTTTACCTTATAGTTCACTAAACTTTGTCTAGAGGTCCATGTGTTTGATCTTAACCCATCTTCTTCAGGTTGACTATGTCAATTCTATGAGAGCTGCACGAGAATTCAGTTCAAGGGTTTCTGATTCTCTAAAGGTAATTTCTGAATGCAGCATAATGAAGTATTGCTGTCACTCTCAGGAGCTTAACTGTTTGGCCTGTTTTTGTTGTCTCTACTGATTTTTTTTTAATGACCACTACTGAGATTCTCTCTTTTCTTTTAATTTGTTCATCTATCAGTTATACATTCTGATGATAAACTAATGGTACTGTCCGCAAGCAAGTTCTGATTTTCCATTATAGCTTGCAGAACATTGTCATTAGTGTATTCAACTCCTTTATTTGTGTACTGATAATTACAGTTTATTTAAGAATATTAAGACGTTTATATCAAGATTGTTGCTGCGTCATGAATGTGAAATATGGTAAATTTGATAAGTATAGCAGCAATAAGGTCTTCTATATAGAGTACTTTTACTTCCTTTTATGCCAAATCTGACTGTACCAGAACAGAAGGAAGATAATCTGGAGTAGTGATTATCTGATCCAAAAACCAAAAGGCATGTCATAGTTGTAATATTAAGGTTTTAGAAAGTTTAGGTGAAAAAAAAATCATTGTGGTACTTTCGAGAGATTCTGGAGGTTAGATATTTGTATATCGTGTCTTGTAGATTTTATCTAAGTAGAAAATACTCATCTGTACTTATAAGATTCCAGGTAAAAAGGAAGAACGAATTAGGATAGTGGCATAAATGGAAATTGTGCCCAAGTGCAAGAGAGTTCTACACCCTACAATTTATACCCCATAATAAGTTGCTTCTGATCTGTGATTTGTCCCATTATCTTCTTCTGGCAATTACACACTTGGCATGCATTTCCATAAGTTCTGTGTATTAGCCACGACTTACCTCTTTCGTTTCTGCAGATGGAGGTCTTCCCGTATGCAGTGTTTTATATGTTCTTTGAGCAATATTTAAGCATATGGAGGACAGCCCTAATTAACTTAGCGATTGCTATTGGTCAGTGTCATCTCTCTGTACTTAATTTAATTCACCTTTCAGCTGATGCATGACATATCTTTAATTATGTGGATATTTTGAAAAAAAAAATTCTCTTTTTGTCTGCTGGTTATCATTTCTATTGGAAGCATTGGGTAGTTTTAAAACGACTAAGACCATTGAGAGACATTAACTATGTATTTCTTTTTTCATTTTCAACAGGTGCCGTATTTATTGTATGCTTAGTTATCACTTGTAGGTTAGTATATTATCTCTTGGAATGCTATCCATTCCTATCCTTTCTTGCTTTCTTGAACAAAACACATTTATTTTTTGTATCTATAAGATATAACTCTGTTTTGTTTGACCTTTGCTACATCTAGTTTTTGGACTTCAGCAATTATCTTGCTCGTGCTGACCATGATTGTTCTGGATCTTATGGTATGTTTTCCTCTTTGAACAATTGTTTGAGTTCATATATTACACCTGATTTTCTCTCTCTAGCAGTGACATCTTACATCATTTTGCAGGGAGTAATGGCAATTCTAAAAATCCAGCTCAATGCTGTATCAGTTGTTAACCTTGTGATGGCCGTTGGTATTGCTGTTGAATTCTGTGTCCATATAACACATGCCTTCTTGGTTAGTCTTCTATCAGAGTGATCTATCTGGTCTACTTTTCTGTTTAAAATAATGAGAGAATGAAGATCAACTTGAGTAGGTTAAGTAAGAGAATACTGTATATTAAACAAATATAATTGTCTGCAAATAATTGAGAAGATAATCCTTGTCTGAGTGAGTAGAATGAATGACTAATAGGTTCAAGTAAATCTTTATGCCCCTGAAGTTAACTGTTTGAATGATATCTGTCATTATCAGCAATGAACCATCTGCAGCGAATTACACATGTGCATCAAACCTTAGCTTGGGTGTCAATTATGACCCCACTCTTTCTCAAAAAAAAGAAATACAAATTATGACCCCACTCATGTAATAAGAAGTCAAAATATTTTAGTTGGCTCTAATTCCCTTTGAGCAAGGTTTCATCATTTGTTATCTTTTCTTTGAGGCATTCATCCTATAGTTCTCTCTTTAACATTCTTCTGCACTTTATGCAGGTTAGCAGTGGAGATAGAAACCAACGCATGAAGGAGGCACTGACTACTATGGGCGCTTCTGTATTCAGGTCTGGCATTCTCTACTATTGAAGAAGCTACTATGGATTATGTTTTCTGATCTCTCCTTATGTTAGGGTGTGAAAAAAAAATTGTTTTTACTGTTACATTTTATTAATTAAGTAAATCTACCTTCAATGGTCAAGTCTACCTTTTTGACCCTTATCAATTGGATAAATAATAGTGTGTCAGCCTGTTTAAAAACAGATGTCACTACGTGTCCTTTCTAGAGCACTAACTAAGCACTAGCAGGATTGTAACATGATACGAGTACATCTCCATGAATGTTCAAATTTTAGGACATTATATCATATATATGAGGACAGTCAAGTGGCTGAACGCCCCTCTCCTCGTTCCGCCCTTCCTATTGGGATAGCAGCCTTGGGGCTTTGCCTGCCCTTTCTAATAAAAAATTCAGGCTCGGCCCGGGAAAGCGCTGGCAACAACTGAAAGGAAGGGGTCCATGTAGCTGCTGTGTCCGCCCCTTTACTGTCAGGAATGGCTCGTCAGTCATGTCAAAACAAATTTGAAAATAGGAATTATATGGACCTGTAATGAGCTTGCCATAACAAACTAGAAAAGAATCTAATTCCATTCAACCTATGCCTACTGGGCACATTGAATAGCTAATGGACCTAAAAGAGCATGATGAATTTGAATCTGTTAATGCAACAGAGGAAAACAAAAAATATCCATCTTTGAAATAATGGTAGATATTGAAGAAAATACATCTGTCAAGAGAATTCTCACTTTTCTACTATTCCATCTTTTGCAGTGGTATCACGCTTACAAAGCTTGTCGGTGTCATTGTTCTTTGTTTCTCAAGGACAGAAGTTTTTGTGGTACGTGTACTTGCATACAAAGTCATAAATGGAGTGAGCTACTTGTTCTGGTTGATTCATCTTAACCTGCATTTTGCAGGTTTACTACTTTCAAATGTACCTGGCTTTGGTTCTTCTTGGTTTTCTACATGGGCTCATATTTTTACCTGTAAGTGACTTAAAGTTATAGCATCCTCTTTTCTTCCGTTGAGAAAATTCTCCTTCACAGCCTTCATAACAAATTATAAACGCTTTTCGTTGTTACCCAAAATCTTTAATCTTATATTGAATATATGTAAAAAGTCTTCTGTGGTGAGTTTCGACTTAGAACAGTCTTTTTCTTCATCGTTATCTAAATATTTCCATCGTTTTTCTTTCAAGTAGCAAATGAAAAGTTAATGGAAAATTAAAATTACCATATGAGTATATCCTTGAGAGATGTAAAATTACCATATGAGTACAAAGAATTTTCCTTAGTTTTACTTAAAAATTCTTAAGTTGACGATTATATTGGTAGCAATGCCAGATCCCTGAGAAATGTACAACTGTGTTGGAAATAATTCAAGGAGGATTTTGAAACATGAAGGAAAACTTGGCTACAACTTCTAAGTACCCCACTTGTACCACCTCCATTTCAGGTACTATTAAGCATTTTTGGTCCGCCATCAAGATGTGTGCTTGTAGAGAAGCAAGAGGATCGTCCATCTACATCTTCCCAATTCTAATCTAATCAGGTGTTAAAAGAGTCTCCTCGGTAGGAAATATATTCTTTTTGTTCAGAAGCCACGACTTGATGTTTGATCCATGAGATAACAAGCAGGATAATTGGTGGTCTACCTACAGCACAATTCTGATACAAGCTAATGCATTAAAAAGAGCTGTCCTTTGTAGTGATACATAATCTTTTCTTTTTCTCTAGATTTTGTGGGTAGTAGAGGGAGCCCTTGAATGTTCATGGCTGCATGTATAACCTTCTGAAGAACACATCAGAATAGTTTTGTTAATTGTAAATTTATACAATTATATTTCTCTGTAAAAGAAGAAAGGTATATATACATATCTTTTGTTTCTCAGTCCTCATTTTTGTGTCTCTTTACATTCTGCACTGCCTGGTTATATATGGAAGTTTATCTCTTGCAATGTTTATATGAAGAGAAAAGATGTCAGTTATTTCATACCCTCACAAGTTTTAATTGCACAAGTCAGATGAAAACCCTCTTAACATTTGCCCATTATGCTCAAATTATTACATTATTCCATTAAAACTTCTAATAAGCAAGAGATCAAGGTCAAGTATTAAACAAGATATGCATGCAGCTTCTGGGAAATAGGTTCATCTGAATTCAGTTTTTTTTTTTTTAATACAGAGCACATACATATACACGACAAATAACTAAAATTTCAACAAATTATTAAACTTTGAAACTATAATGAGTTTTGAGTACTCTAGATGAAACAATAATAGCCTTACGGCTCAATACTAGTTCATATCAGTCAAAAGGATTGACTTACATGAAGACTCAAACAGAATGAATTTACAATTAAGCAAGCAACATTTCTTCAAGTCTCATACCAAATCTAATCCTAAAAGGGAACTATATCCATTTTGGCAACTAGGGGGTATACCAGTTGGTTACTGTACTAATATAGGACTGCTGCTACCGAAAGAGCTTCCAAAATGATGCTGTGAATCTTGAACTAAGATGAGCTTGATCATTTGGATTTGGGAAGACATACAAACATCGATGCATTCTTCCAAGTCTGCATCGCATGTTAATAGAACCCACTCGGAGTCATCGTCCAAGTACTTGAGTTGAAGTCCACTAGGATCATCTATGCCAAACCGCCTTGTAATTTCTCTTAGAAGATCATTGTATCTCCAACTGTTTTGCATTCGGAACCTAATCTTTTCTTCTCCATGTGTTACTTTTACTCGTGGAGCTTCTTCTTGAGATGTTGATGGACTCCTCTTCAATACAAGGTTTTCTGATATAGGATTCTCAGCAACACATAAATGGCTTTGAGATCTTGGTATAGTCTTCAGTGCTTCACTTGATAAATGAAGCTCTGGTTCACTTTTAACCCTTTTCACTGCATTATCTACAGACTCTTCCTGTACGATTAGATCTTCATCGCCAACAATACTCAAAGGGTGAGATTGAGGCGATTGAGGTTTTGTCCCGGATGAACAACATTGACTTGAACTTGAACTTCGACTGCTGGAAGAAGAGGGTGACTTAGATGCATCAGGATTGGGGCTCGTAATGCATCTCTCTTGTTGTGTGTTCAAGGCTGTTGGATGTTCATTTGACTTTGAGTCTGCAAAAGGGCTCATTCTTGATGCATTCGGAGACGCCAACTCTGGGAAGTTTGAATAGAAGGATTCAATTTGTAAAGTGCCAGAGGCACCCTGAACTGAATCAATAACACGTTGGATTTTTTGTAAGGAGTGACCAACCTTCTTGATCTTTCGAGAAGGCCAGCGTTTAATTCCGTGCTGCCTGCATATCCTCTTCAGAGTGGTAGGACAAACTGTATTTCAAGAGAGCATAGGTAAGGAGGGGAAGGAAGAAACAGCAAAAAACAAAGTTAAAATCCTCATACGTAAAGAGTCCAAGAAAGTAAAGCGACCAATATGATCAGCGTAAAAAATAAAAAATACATGAGAAAGTAAGTTATAAGTGCACAGAGTGAAATTTTGGATCTTATCCATGAAAATAACTCCCTCTGTTTTAATATGTATGTCCAAGTTTTGACTAGGAACAAAGTTCAACAAAGTATTTTTTTTAAAATCTTGTGGTCTTAAACTGAAGATGGAATGTACCAAAATATTCTTTTTAATCTCGTGGTCTTAAACATGTCATTTGGAAAGTTGAAATTAATGAGTGGTTGAAAAAGGAAAGAAACATTCTTTTTGAAACGGACAAAAAAGAAAAGTAAGACCAAGGCTAAAACAAATTAAAATGGAAGGAGTATTTACTTACCACCAATGCTCTTTGCAGCATCTTTTAGGCTACCAGCAAAATACTGCTGAAGAACTTGCAAGGTAATAGTCTTCTCAGCCTTCGCACGTCTCCTGTCTCCCGTTTTACCCAGATTACGAGAGACACCCTCCTCATAAGCAGAATTCTTACGGTGCCTAAACTCCACCGAATCTTTCCTTAGCATTTCATCTGGTTTTTCATCCTGGAATGTAGACATAACAGAACTCTCCTGGAACTCTGCGTCACAAGAGGTCCACGATGTCCTTTCTTGAGAGGTTTCAGTGTGCTCCTTATGTTGTTCAACTGTGTGGTTTGCCATTTCTCCCACAGATATAGTTTCTTCCTGCAACTCTTTATCTGTCACAACCCTCAATGTCCGGCAAACATTTTGTATGATGATGGATAATGAAGTAAGCATTTTTCTATGGTCTTCAGGATTTCTGCAGTCTGAGGGTAGAAAGAACTCCAAAACAAAATCAGATGAACCAGTTGAGATACTACGTAGACGTATAGCTACTGCAGCTTGCAGTCCAAACATTTTTGCATAATGAGAAAGTGGATACTCTGACTTGCTATAAGAGGTTAGATCAGCTGAAAAGCATGGTTGATTAGTATTGAATGCTCTCCCAACAACACCCTGCCCTTTCAGCAAATGGTGCTCAGAGCAAGCATCATGAAATCCCTGAACGCGGGGGTCAGCTACATAGCAAGCAGAATCCTCCGTGGAAACACAATGAATAAGGTTTTCCTGAGAATGGCGGCAACCCCCTTTGCCTTGTTGAATGCACGGAACCCATGTCTGAGCTAACGGCAATCCATGTGTCTCACATGCAGACTTCAGAACCTCTAGAACTTCAGGTAATGCGGCTTGGTAGCTCAAATCACATACCTGATAAAAAATAGTTCATATATCATGCTGAAAAAGAGTACGGACTTCAAAAATGCATTCTTTTGCAAGTTCAGACCAATTACCTTGGCATCTTGAGTGGTTGAAACTTCAGAAGTCGAGAGATCAACAGCCTATTAAGAAGTAAGAAGTTTGGAAGAATTTCAGAAAACTGGACCCTCACTAAATTTACCAAAATGTGGACAAACAAAGCAGTTCCATATGGAGAACAAAAGCAAGACTCATGCACACTAAACACTCACAGGAAAAGATCATGATCAATAGAGTGCAGCTTACGTACAGTCTGACCCCAAATACAATAAACAACAGTTAGTAGCATCATAGTACTAGTCTACAACAAAATAATACTATAGTCGAAGTACATGAAACAATAGATAGCAACAGAGATCGAAGGACAAGAAAATACAAAAGTAATAATATGACTACAGGAGTACTATTATAGTTTCATACTCAAAAAAAAAGAACTTTACTATTATTATAATATCGTCTCAATCTCCGAAACTTTCTTCATCTAATATTCATTAATTTGGAGATTGATGATTCATCTTGAGTCTTTGTAAATATGTTTTTATACATAAAACACATAAAGATATAGCAGTTTAAAAACAAATATGCACATCTTATAATACGTAACACTGAATAAACACCTGCACATATATAGTTCCATTACTTCGCTGAGTAGGGTAACTAAAACAAATTAGAGGGAATTGATAGTTCCTGAGAGATAAAAAATACAAACCTCAAGAGCTTTGCACACACTTTCAAGCTCTGAGCGATACTTGATCTTCTGTGTGGTCATTACAACTTCAATAACACCCAAGCAGTTACGACTACCTTGTTCAAATACAGGAACAGCAAGAGTGCCACGTACATCATACTGCTGTGCATGTTCAACACGCGGGTACTCTTCACTTCGGAAGAATCTAACATCCGGCGTCCACTCAGGAACTTTATCAGCAAAAACTCGCCCTGGCAATCCAACAATCTCCTTGGAATCCTCATTTGCAGGAAATTGATAGTTTACAGAGACTTCACGATAATTAGCAAGCTGAGGGCAATTGAGGTCTAGTAAGAAAGGTTGATTAGTTGTGCTGAGCACACGCCTGCCATCCCTGTTTATCGGTACCCACAGTTGAAGCAGGATATCCTTATCCCTAGAGCAATCTCTTATGTACCCAAGTGCCCAAATCAATCGGTCCATTACAGACGATGAAGCTTTGGGTCCAATCCACCACCTTTTGTTCAACTCATGAGCTTCAACTAAATGATTTTCAGATAGACTTGAAGTGCACATGGCATTGTTCATATTCTCACCAAAAGACTGAACTTTAGCATAATTTAGCTCTTGGCAATGGTTTATCGACAAATTTTCAGTTAAAGATGGCCTTTGCTTTTCTTGTTGGGCATCCTTCGATGAGATTCCATTAAATTCTACATTGTTGGCATCTATAGTTGTAGGCCACATAAAAGAAGAGTCGAATGGCGCATTGAAGATGCCTGGACTATGTTGCAAGAATTCATTACCATCAGTGGTCTCCAACCAACATCCCTCTAAAAATAGTCCATCCATGTAATCCAAATCCATGAGATAATCAGATGGGGTTGTCAACAAAGGATTCGAAGGAATAACGCGTTCATCCATTGCATCAATCTGTCTTCAAATTCCAAAGATCAGTACTGTACTTGATCCAAATTTATGATAATCACTACTCAGTCCTTCTAGATACAATCTATCCTAAAGAAACTCCACCAAATCTGCCAAATTTATGTTCTAACTGAGAATCAGCAGTAAAGCAAAAAGGATAGAGGAACCAAAGAATATAAAATAACAACAACAAATAGAGGATATTTAGCTCCAAGAATCAAATATATGAAGAAATCAACATATTCCACCAAGTTGGGTTTTGTAATCTTGGTATACATATCTTTTTCCACAGTCAAAAAAAGTAGAAAGAAGAAATAACCAGCTACCACCAATTTATAGATCTATACAATACAACAGTGCCTCAAACAAAAGAAAGTTGCAAGAAATGAGGCCAAAAAGAGAAAAATGAAAGCTGCATACCACTAGATTACTATGAACATAACTAGTAGATTACTATTATGAACATAACTAGGCTTCATCAAGATAAGCTAGTTATATGTATGAGACATAAAAGGCAAAACTGTTTCTAGCCATAGGAAAGTAAGTGTGTACAAAGATGATTTGATCCAAGTTGTAAACACAGACAAAATAGGAATGAGAAGAAGAGGAGGAGGAGTAACTCACTATGAAAAAAAGATTCTTGGATATTCCAAATTTGCAAAGGTCAAAACTTTCCTGTTTCTTTATGCTGTAAAAATGTAAACTTTGCTGAGAAAATTTTCTTGTGGTTGTCTAAGAAGCAACAACAACATCAGCAACAAAACAAAAACATATGTAGGGACTAAATGTCCCTCTTATATCTCCCTCTTGAAATCCCCTCCACAACCCACAATCAAAAATTAAATCCCCTTATTCTCTCTCTTTCTATCTATTTGTCTTAGTTATTATTATTATTATCTGTCATTAGCTCTCTTGAATATGATTCCCTTCAAGCAAAGTCTGCCTACAAGAGAAGATTCCACTTACCAAGTACTGACCCCACCACCTACTCCCCCCCACCCCCCACCCCCCCCACACCCCTCAAACTCTGGGGATTCCCATTTATAAAGTCAACCTACAAATCAAGAAAACAACCCCATTTAATCCAAAGCTCAAAAAAAGGAAGCAAAAATCATTTGTTAAGGTAAAATAATTTGATTTTTACACTCTTTATTAGCTCAAGAATACTCTAAATGGGAAAAAGATTTGATTTTTATAGACTCTTTATTAGCTCAAGAAAACACATAATTGGAAAAAAGTTCTTTTTTTTTGGTGGCTTTGTGAGTAGAGAATTGTGTGTTTGCCACTTTCCAATTTACCCCATTACTATATTTAGATGCTTTGTGACGTAATTCAAGAAAATGTTAAAATAACAATCCACTTGCTAAAAGGAAAACAACTTTATTCACACGCGCTGGTGATGGCGCGTGTTGAAACTTGATAAAACTGACGTAAGAAACTTCATGCATAAAATAAGAGAACGTGATTGGGGCGTGTTCATAAGTCATAGTTAGAGCGCGTGAGAGATTAGTGTTTTAAACATTATGGGTAATCAGATTTATGACAACATTTTTGTGTAGTTTTAGGTAGTGTTATGTTAAATACAAATCTCAACTCCACAACCAACACATTTGGACCACATTTTGGAACTCTATTTTAATTGCAAGTTGGAATTAACCAAATTATATTAATTAAAAGATAACCATGTATAAGCAAATTACAGTTATCAATCTGAGAAATAAAAGTAAACAATTCTCTTTTAATTTACATTAATAAAATACGAGAGAAACTTATTAAGACATGTATATTTATATAAGTGGTATTAAATCAAGAAAGATGCACCTTATTTTTGTGATACTATTTGCGACTTCTTTATTAAATTAAACCCTCGTAAAATTGAGATTGCTTTTGAAAATTTTTGCATACGCCATTAAAATTAATTGATCTAGATTAAGATTTAAAATGTGATTAATTGGTACTTTTGGTTTTAGTGTGTTTTATCAGGAGGACTGGCATGAATTGTCAGAAAAGAATATAGTTTAAATTTTGTCAAGAAAAAACAATGGATAAATAAAATATCACTCAAAAAGAGATTAAAAGAAATATAGAAACATGTGAAACTCCATTGAAGTGATAACCCATCTTCTTCTTATTAATTTTCCAATTTTTTTTATATATAAATAAAGAAATAAACATTTTTTTTTACTAATTACCATTATTAATCTACTTTTATTTTTCTTCTTTCATGTTACTTTTGATTATAAATTATAAAACCCTTTCTTTCCTTGACTACAATTATTGTTGTTGTTATTATTATGTCAAATATTCTAAAATTAACCAAAAAGGGACTCCACTTGTTATTATTTAGTATTAACTAATGTAATTAAAGAAATGGAACCAAAGAATAATGTAAAATAAATAAGCAAGTTGTTCCATCAAACTCACTTTGGAATCATCACTGTCCAAATTAAAGGGTCCTTCACATGCTAATCCTCTAATTAACAAAGATTAAGCTTTCTTTAAAACATAATTAACAAAGACATATTAAAGGTTTAACATTACCAATTCCAAACTTGTGACACTATAGTTTCAATGTTAAGGTGTCGTAATTAAGTTGTGTTTAAAATGTAATGAGTGAACAAATTTACAACACTCCAGTATAAATTTATAAGAGTTAATAATTGATTATAAGTGATAAGTCATACGTGTTCAAAATATAATGAATAAAACATTAATCTAAGTTACTTAATAGGAGTAGTGAAATATATTGTTCTTATTTCAGAAAAACACATGATGGGTAAATTGCTAACTTAAAATTTGGTTATGTAAAGTTTCCTAACATGCTTTGTATCAGGCTATAAATTTTTTTTTGTATTTCAAGATGCAATATTGTGTTTTAATTTATAGTGAGAAGTAATCTGTCTTATTTTTCATATTACTTCGTAACAATCTAAACTAATAAAGTAAAATTTATTTATATTAGTATAAATGTTTTAAATTCATATTTTTTTTGGTTGATATTAAAAGTATTAATTCCTACTCTGGCCGATAATGGAATTCCATCCACACAAAACATTTTAATATAAAGTTTGTTTTCTTTTTGGCTTCAAGTCAACATGATGACCACTATCTTTTAAATTATATATACGGCTACTGTTTTAAAAGAAAGTATTTGGGATCATATGTAATCAATATATGACCTAAACAATTAATTAAAAAACTCTAGATTTGATCCAAAGTATATAAATAAAAATAATAATTATGACTCTCACAATCCATAAAAAATAAAAACAAAAACAAAAACTTATTTTAAAGTGCATAAATCTAAACTTATAGCAATTTAACTTGTATAATGCTTCGTTACGCAGTCGACCAAATTTGGCATGTCCCAATCGGACAAACGCAAAATGACCACTAACGTCATAATTTGTACTTTCAATCTTATCCCGTTTCGTTTCAATTTATTCATCTTATTTTTATTTTTAATCGACTTAAGAAAATATGTATCACTTTTGTTAAGATTTCTAAAATGAAATAAAGAGGATATAGTATATTATATGATGATGCTAGAAGAGATATAGAAATTAAGCGAGAGATGTTTTTGGAAAAGAAAGACTAGATTTAACCTTATTCGTTAAATACGATTCAGAATCAATCGAATGAATATATTTTAAATAAAAATAGTTGAATTTTGTAAATATGATTAGATTAAAATTACAATTAAAAGAATGAAGAAGATATTATTTGTAGTAGTTATAATATCAACCATGACATGATATCTTGTCTATAAAAACATATTTGTTAAAAGTATATTTAGAGATCGAAAATTATATATTATAGCAACTTGTATTGTGGGTTGTTGATTGATATTGAGCATCACACTATTTAATTAGCAATACTTATATATATATATATAAAATATATTTCTTCTACAATTAAAAAAAAACTACTCTTAATGTTTCTTATTTTGTTTTTGGTTGTCAAACTTGAGAAGTTCAACCATCAAATTAATAAATTATAATTACTACTATTTGATCTGAAAATTCATTTATATTGTCTATTTTTGACCTTGAGTTTTTTTTGTTTTTTTTTTTCATTTGACTTTTGCTTAACTAATTTTTAAATTATTATCTTAATATTTCCTTAATTTGCATGAGTATATATTATTCACAGAATGCAAAAGTCAAATTAATATCCTATACTCCAAACACAATCAAATGACATCAACATATTATAATGAGTATTATCTTATATAGTTTTTACAAATTTTGAGAATTTAAATGCATTTTAATACCACATTCCAAATAAATCCAACTTCTATTAGATGTTCTATTTCTATTCATGTGAGGTGGGATTTAGGAGCGTAAAATGTATACATACCGTCTCTCTTTCTGGGAGATAAAAAAATTATTTTCGATAGAGTCTCAATTCAAGAAAAAAAAACAATCCAAAACATTTCATTTGTACTTCATATACAAGAATTCTAAATAAGAATTCAAAGACTTAAAAATGAATTCAACTAGCCATGTTTTCCAAAGGCGTAAGGAATAATACCCAAAGGATAGTTTGTAGCTCACCAAGTGAGCTTAATCCTCGATCAATATATCGAAATATTAAACTACCTTTAAAAAATAAGGCAAAATACAAATGAAAAATCCTCAAATTTTTCATATTCAATACTTTCTAATTCAATTTTGTAAGAGCTTCTGTGCATGTTCTTTAACACCTGCAACATATTTTAAGTGATTTACTTATCTATATACAGTTAGACACATAATATTTTCATTTGAATCGAAGCCATCTAATATTATTATCATTAAAAAAAGAGTTAGTCCCACGTAGTAAGTTGACAATATTTATAGTTGTACTTAGTTGCGCAATCGTGATTACCTATGCTATTAGTTTTATCCCCAACCAATAATACTAATTAAGTGTTTGCTTTGCACTCTTCAACGCTTATCTTTTTCTTTTTTTTGACTATATCTTATGATATTTGTGTACCTAATTATTATAAAAGTTGATTATTAAGACTATATTAATGATTAAGTGGACAGATGGTGCCTTCTAATTGGTCCATAAGGATTCTACTAAAGATACCAAAGCAAATTTGTGATCCTACTTTATTCCATCGTATCATATATCGATTCAAATTTTAGTTTTTCAACGAAAAATTATTTAACCCACTAAGCATAGGTATCGTGACAACAATAAACATATATAACTGATCTGGCAATGACTACTCCCTCCTCAATATATTTGCGTACACAGAATTTTACACAAAAAAATGATAAAATCTATCAATATATTATCACAATTCAAGGATTGAGTTAAAATCGATCTATATATTATCACAACTCGTGTGAGTGATAGGATGTCTTTCCCATTGCTTTGATATTTTAATCCATAGTTTCAATTTTGATATATGGAAAAGTATATTGAATAAAGATGTTTAAAACTTTTGTAAACAACACGACTTAAATCTGTAGGGATAAGTTTCTTAACCTAAGTGTTGGGTACTAAAACTAACTCTCCATACATGTTAAATCGTGGCCTTGTTGACCTTCGACAAATATCTACTTCGCCTCAGTCCCAAACAAGTTTGAGTGTAGGCTAATATGAATCCCCATTCCTTCAGTTAAGCCCAGCGGATTGAGAATTAGCATACAACCCAATCACCAAAGAGAATACATACTCTTACCATAAGAAACAATGTTTTCTTGGATTACTCCTTAATAGGACACAACATAGTTGAGTTATCGCCTTCACAGTGAGACGAGATGCGATTTTCTTGAGTTAGAGACATACCAGCCAGAAGCACAGTTCATGCAAAACATTGCAATATTTATCTCTCTTTGGATCTACATGGGACGCGAACTAAATGAACATGAAAGGGAAAGAGCTCAGATCTGTGTGTATTTCATGAGTGACTTGAGAATCGGATAGAGACCTCAACCCAACAGCAGGAAGATCTTTCTTTCTTGCCTGCAATAACAAAACCAGCAGATAGCCGATGTACCAAACTAGCTGTCCCGGTTCCCTTGACCTATATCTCTCTCCTGGCTGTTTGAATTTGTCCTCTTTCTCAAAGATCCACTGAAAAAAACAACCATATTGGGGAGAAAATATATTAAAATGAGTTTCATAACTCAAAAGTGGAAACTCAACCTAAACATCATTTCCAAGTACCAGCAAGCCAAACTTGCCAAAGACTGAACCATTTACATCCATATAATAGGGAACAGCAGGCAACAAAAAAGAGATGCTACAAGCCCCACATATGAGATGGAAAAAGAAAATAATAAAGAAGACATGAACAGGACAAAGCAAAAAATATTACGGTTGGACTTCAAAAGGGAACGAACTCCATGAAACAGACATGGGAGACTACTCTCATTAACTACATTAACATATGTGAAGAGAATAATGTAACTTTCTCTAAGTGAAGCTTGTTGATCATTCATCATTCAAGCTCTTCACATTAACGGAGTTATCACTAGTGCCATCCTAGCCAGGCACGTGCCGAAAGAATCAATAACTTAAGTTTACTACAGCTGGAGCTCGATTGGGTGTGCAATCAAAGTGAACGATAAAAAAAAATATTTTTAAGTGAACTAGAAGAGGTCCAAGAATATTCGGCCAAAATCCAAATTATGAATCCAACTTGATAACAGAGGCTCGTGATTTCCAGGGTGAAGAATAAATAAATGAATTGTCACCTTCATGCTCCACTGTCAACAAAACGATGAGAAAAACAGCACTAGGAGGAGTGGGCAATATCTATATTCAACAGTAGACTAGATGAAGTTCAAATTGGTTGGTCACAACTCACACCTGATTTATGAAAATCCCCTTCACACCAAAAATTCAAGATTCTCAACATGATTAATAGAAGTAACGAGTGCATCACCTTGTCATGCTTCGCTATCAAGACAAGGAGCAACTGTTTAATTCTCTGCATAAGACCAAGCCTTGACATGAGATAGTGCAGCATCGAGTCAAAACATCAAAAGGGTTAAAACAATCCACATATTTTCCATTAAAGTACTGTGGGAAATAAAGGTCACTTTTCTTCACAACATAGTGTCATAATCAGTCGAAGTACCTACTCCTGCCTTTCTAAGTTCACATATACATACATACCACAACAACTAGTGTAATAACATACTTGAAACTCTTTTTCCTTGTGAAATAGATAAAACATGTTTACTTGAGCAATTAACTGAAAAATTACAGTGTCAACAACTTGCAGGGAAGCATGCACTATACCTCCTCATTAGGATGCATGAAATTCGTGAAACCTTCATGGTGATTATAGTGACAACCACATGTCGGAGCATTGACTGGGGGGGCTGCAGATAGTTTGGCTCGAGGCAGAGTATGAGAATATCCTTGGACAAGTTGCATATTAAATAGTCAAAGAAGATTCTGCTACCACACCAAACAATTTCTTTTTTGAGAAAGATAACAGTACACTAATCATCAGCACAAAAGCTGCGTTGCAGTCATATTTACAATTACAAACGAAAGTAGAAGAGTGACCTTGTTCTCTTACAAGGATCCTAATAATTCTAATAAGAGCTTTAGCTTCCTCTCCATGATTTTCTTCACGTTAAAGTTAAAAGTAACAAAATTCAATTCATTTTCATTCTCTGGGTGGGACTGCTTCAATCTTCGAAACACCTTGCATTGCATGCTGGGGTTTCCACTTCTTCTGTCTAACATTACCTCCCACATTAATCCAGCACATCATCAGATACCAAACAATTTTTGAATCTGCTTTATTCCATTGCATGTTCTAATTCACTGTACTCAATCCAACTTTTTTTTTTCTTTTAGAAAGTCAATCAAAACTTAAAGTCTCTAAACGCAAAAAAAGACACACTACCAATATCAAGGAATAATACAGATTCCCCACATATCATACAAAATTGAGTTTTCAGCAATGAAAAGTTCACCCTTCACCAATAGCAAGCATAAGCAATCATCGCGATAACTAAGTGTATTTGTCCTAAATGGAATGATCAATTGACTAATTAGATGTGAAATACTTCATTTAACCATATTTAGTGGTAAACAATGCTATATAACTATATTTAGTGGTCATTAATTAACTCCAATTACACTCCTAACTAAGTTGCTTGGACTCTTCACTTATGGTGCCGCACCCATGTCAACACGACATGAGTGTGGGTGTGGGATCTGTGTCCAATTTGGTCAACCGATTTAGGGTGCTTTGAGCAAAATCGACGGGGAAAGTCAGGATAGTTTTAATAATTTCAATAATCAATGCAAAATCTAAGTTGAAATTGAAGAAAATAGAATACCTTTTATATATAAATTTCTTTGTCACTCCTTTTCCTTTAATCTCAATATGAGATTCTCTTCATAATATCTCATAATTTAGGTTTTATAACTTATTTTAGACATTCTAATCATTTTTAGGTGAACCCCCGCAATCGTATCCATACATAAATCCATAACCCGAATCTTAAAAATTAGATCATGAAGGATCCAACCTCTCCATCCGCACCCGTATCGGACACCCGCACCCGAGTCCGAGCAACTTAGATTCTTAATGAATTAGATAATAGTTTCATCATAATAAGAGGATTCGTCCTGATCAATTTACTAATTTGTTGTTAACTATTAGTCTATTACACTTAACCATATGTAGTAGTGATCAACAACATTATTCAACTATATTTAGTGATCAATTAATAACTCCAATTACATTCTTAATAAATTAGATAGTACTTTCATCATGATAGATGATCAACCAAGTGCTATGTTGCCTCAACCACAAATTACAAACAATTCATCCCAATTAATAAGGCCACCTTAGGGCCCAATCCCTTATGCACCATCCCACTATCTGCATTCTGACACTGTTGTCATGCATCAAAGTGTTGGGTTGTCAGACTAGTTTCGATTATCAAATGCTCAATTAAAGGCAAGTGAGTATGATGCGCATGCCACACGTGACCAGTGTCATTTGGGGAAGATTCTCTTTCTGCCCATTAGAACTCATCGTTCATCGAGTTGAGCAAATTTTCTGATGAGTGATTAAACATGCCACTTTGCTTCAGTAACTTGGGAAACAACTCTGGATCCAAAATTCAATCTTTGAGATCACAGTACTCAGCGAATTTGATGTGCCTCACACACATGAGCAGTAGGATTTCCAATATTAAGGATGAATACACTCGGTACCAAAATTTAGGTGTTGGGAAGTAGCTGATTACAGGTAGTACTTACTTATTCAGAAACTATTGGAGATACCTACTCTTTGAACTGACAGAGGTAAATATAGAATCTAGAGTTTATGGGTTCAAAATGAATGTGATCTTATATGTAAACATTTTAAATATCCACACAAAAAACGCATAGATTCACGCTTATCAAATGATTCACAAGCGAATTGTAGGCCGCAGTTAAAGTTACTCATGTTATTAAATACAATTACGAAATGGAAAGACTTGTTGCTATCTTTTTGCTCATTTCTGAATGTCTCAGATGAAGACGTTTCAAGGGAAAATAACTTTTCAGAATGGTTATTAAATGACTTCTGAAATCCCATTGTCAGTTAATCAGCAATTTAAGCAACTAGTCGTATTTATCTTACAAGTAGCAATTCAGAAATCCCAGCATGTTGAAGTATAGATAGTTCCTTAATGTAGAAATAATCTCTCAGGAACATCAAAACACATATGATTTGATTACTCCAATTGCGGTTTTCAATAAACATAATACAAGCTACAGATGTTGCAGACCAACCACAATAATGCTGACTAACTGAATCCCACAGACAATGTGGATTCCAGTTACTTCTATGATAATAGAGCCCTAGGTGCAAAGATAGCAAAAGCTATTCAGGTTTAACTATTGTCAGTAATAAGCCTCGTTTTTCATTTTGGGAATAAAATGCCAAAAAAAGGAAAATTTTTACTTGGAGAAATGTCGCTAGCAGGAAGACTGAATAAGATGATACTTGAGCAGCTGCTTGAAGTGCGAGCGAGAATAGCTAATTCACACCCTTAGAATCTGAAGCTTGTTGGAGAATGCAATGGCAACCCAATCAGGCTGGGATGAGGACCACTGAAGCTGCTCGATTTCTGCACCTGCAGTATAAGCCAGAATTGGATCCAATCCACCTTCTATTGGCTGACCCATTGAAGAGAGATCCCAGATAAGCGCCTGTGAGTCGTCACCAGCAGTACAAATATGGCAAGAGCTGTGAGGAGCCCAGGCAATGGCATTCACACTAGCCTGGTGCCTCTGTAGTTCCACCACCGGCAGTGTCGGGAAACGGATGTCCAAAACTACAACCTTTGCACTGTCCATTATTATGGTGGCCATATACCTAGGATCCTGCTTGTTCCATCCAAGGCGTACAAGAGGAGTATCAGGCTCAGAACTCTCATAGATTATCGTAGAGTGCTCCTTATCACGAAGATCAAAAACCCTAACAGACCCATCAGCTGAAACAGAAGCAAAAACTCCAACCCCACCCCAAGCAATATCATAAACCTCCTTATCATGAGCAATTAACTGGGTATCGACAGTCTCCCTCTCAATATCCCATATAGTACAGGTAGTATCAATACTCGACGTACCAATCCGCCTCGGCTCAGCTTCATTCCAGTCAAATGAGGTTAACGGACCGGAAAACTCACTGTTCCGGTTGTTATTAAGAAGACTCTTCATGTCAACCCGACTATTATCATTGGAGACTCGCCAAATCCTGAGATAATCACTAGAGGTAGCGATAAGGTCCGGCTTCTGGCACTCCTTATCGGGTATGAAGATAACTTTCGTAGGCGGATACGGGTGCTCAAATGAGAGTTTCGGGTCGGACCGAATCTCACCATTAGAGTCATCAAGCTGCACAATCTCAACTCGGTTTTGGTACTGCTCGAGCAAGCTAGCAATGGCGAGACGATACTTCTTATCCTTGCGAACACTCCAATTCATAGCGTATATGTGCCATGGAGCCTCGTAGGTGTAGATCTCGGAGCGTCTCTGCTGTTCGTCGGAACCATCTTGCTGGTTCGGATCACTGCTTGCTCCCATTTCTGATTTCTTCTTCTTCCGCCGCCACTGCCGACCGAATTAGGGCTTTGATAGTAACAAAGTTTGGGAATTTAATTGATCGGGAAGATGGAGATGAGGTCGTCTAACTCCAGATATAGTTTCAGAAATTACACTTTAACTCCTTTAGTTTTACTAGTGTTTATGCACGTACCATAGACTATTTCCTTTTAATTATTCCAAAATCATACAAGTCCACGTATGCCCTAAACTACGCGATAACTCATATCCTACTTAGCGTTATATGTAACAATTCATGTCCTATATAATGGTCTTATGTGTATTATATATCATACACGATATGAACGTCTGCATATTTATTTGATTTTATATAAATTTAAGTATCTATTTATATACGCCTAAAACTAAAGCATATGAGTCAAAAGTGTAATATTTTGTTATATGTTCATGTTCTCAATTGGTACAAAATTATAAGTCAAGTATATAATTTACTTGTAAATTTAAAAAGTTATTGATGAATTCAATCCCAAAACATGAAAATTTAAACGAGATGAAATTTATACAGATATTTTACTTTTATACGAAATTATACATAAATAAAGATTAATTAAAATTTGAGAGAGAAAATGAGCAATGGGTTAAGAAGGTCAATTAGCATTTCTTTTTGATGGTGTGTGTTTCTAAAATAGTACTCACAATTTATTTAATTCTCTAAATATAGGAGCGACCTAAAAAAATTTATGCTTTTCTATTATACTATTATCTTTTTTATGCATGTATGTTCTTCATTGTGGATAAACAATCCATACTGCTTTTAATTATTTTCAATTAAAATTTGGCTCAGCATGAGTGTCACTTTTTCATTCGTTCACCTTTATTTGTTATAAATTTTTTTAGTTAAAATTAAAAAAACTTTAATCACTATTTTACTATGCAAAATCACTTTAAAATTTTATATGTTTCATATAAATTGAAACAAAATATATATATATATATTAAAATAAATACATATAGAAGCGTTGAACTTATCCGCTAAACTTACTTTTTAACTTTACAGACTCTTTTATCACATATTAAGAGTCCAATCGTTTCTCAAATCTCCATTAGTAATAGAACAGAGAGAATAAAATAAAATTTATTTATCATATTAAAATCTAAATGACATTCCAAATTATATTTGTCACATAAATATAAAACAAACAAGTAATATTTATTTGTTGGTTGTATTTGTAAATAGCCCTCCGTAGTAGTTTAGAATTATTTTTTTTGCTTTTCAAGAATATAACTTCTTTCTAGGTCCGACGCTTTAGGATCCAACTGTATATTCGTTATTATGTATGATATAACCTCATAGAAACACCCACTTTATGAGACTAAAACGTTCAATTTATTCAGAAAGTGATCAGAACTAACACAAGAAAGTTTGTTGGTACACAACCACACTACCACCCAAAACAAACATTTTTTTCTTGGATTACTTCTTCACTACACCAACACATTTTCATCTTCACATTGTAGGCCTTATATTGAGACGAGACGCGAGCTTCTGACCAAGAGACTTGTCAGCCTGCACCATATACATGCAAAACAAACATTCTTATCGTTGTGTCCCTCAGGATAAATGTGGGATTAAAGTAGTAGCATGTAAAGGAAAGAACTCTTGACCTGTGACCAGTATGAGATCCAGATACTGCGAATTTCATGAGTGGCTCGAGGATCAGATAGAGCATCAACCCATCTGCACAAAAATCTTTCTTGCCTGCAATCACAAGGCCGGCAGATAAGTACATAACTGATAGGGGTGGAAACTTGGTGACTGAAAATAACAGAGGAACTAGACTACCTGTCCGGTGCCCAAGATCTGTAATGTTCTCCTGGCTGCTTAAAGTTGTTCTCTTTCTCAATGATGACCTGCAATATAACTCATCATGGTTTAGACATATGGAGGAAACAAGACTAGGGAAAAAGGAGAATATTTATATTTATGAAAGGTTAACTTTGCACCAAAAATAAGATAGTGTCACCTTTTCGCGTTTTCCTGTCAAGACACGAGGAGGAATAGGGTACTGCTCCGCATGACGACAAGGATCAAGCCTTGAGGGCAAATAGTTGACCTGAAACAGCATACAACATCAGGTTAACACATCAAAACAGTAAACTGTCAATACATGCACTTCCAAAATAGTGTGAGAAGCAAAATTCGCAACTAGGCTTCATCATCAGACCAAAGTACCTTTCTTGCCTTGCTAAGTTCACATAGACAAGGGAACAACTAGGCTAATATGATTAACAACCCCTTGTCTTTCCTTGTGAAGTGGATAAATATTTCTACTCTAAACAATCCACTAAAAATAGCAACCTCAAGGATGTACTATACCTCTTCATCACGGTGCATGAAATTCATGAGACCTTCATGGTGATTATTGTGATGAGCACACTTGGGAGCATTAACTGGGAGCTGCAGATAGTTTGGACCAAGGCGGTGTCTCTGGGTATCAGCATATGAGAATACCCTAGTTTGGAGAAGCTTATCATCCGAATAGTAAACACCAGGGACAATAATGGCAGGGCAAAAAGCAAGCTGCTCATTCTCCGCAAAGAAGTTATCGATGTTCCTATTCAATACCAAGCGACCAACTGGCTGTAATGGCAAGATGTCCTCAGGCCAGATCTTGGTTACATCTAGGGGGTCAAAGTCAAATCTGTCTTCATGATCAGGATCAATAGTTTGGATGAACAGTTTCCACTCTGGATAGTTCCCAGCAGCAATTGAATCATAGAGATCCTTGGTGGCATGACTATGATTTGATCCACCGACCTTAATAGCTTCTTCATCCAACAAGCATTTGACTCCACAAGTTGGCTTCCAATGGAATTTCACATACTGTGCTTTCCCAGCTTTGTTGATCAGCATGTAGGTATTAACACCGAAACCATCCATGTGCCTGTAATCTTGTGGAATTCCCAGATCATCAAACAGGAAACTGAACATATGAAGACTTTCTGGATGGTGAGAGAAGAAATCAAGGATCCTCCAGTTCTCCTGAATGTGGGACTTTGGATTTGGTTTCAGGGCATGAACCATGTCAGGGAACTTCATTCCATCACGGACGAAGAAGACAGGGAAGTTGTTTCCAACTAAATCAAAGTTACCCTGAAATACAAAAGCTTCAGCCACGAACAGCAAACACAAAAGAAGTGCAGTGCATTCATTGATCAGGAAACAGAAAATGGCTATCAAGTAAATGGTTATTTCCATCAGATGAAATTCATAAGAACAAAAACCAGGGAATGAAGGACACTTGATACACTTCATTGATTTTGAACACTCCCTTTTACAAATGAATACTCCCTTCAACATCGTATTTTTCAGAATCCATGAGTGATCAAAACCATCAAAAAACAGCACCGCGTGGTGTTTAGGCTTATAAACAGTTCGTTGGATTTCGACGAGATTGAGATTATAAATCTGAACAAATTCATATGAGCAATTGTGTCGCTGTCTAAAATTACTAAGAAGGACCAAACAAATAGAAAATTTTGCAAATTAGGCATATCACTAGAGGCTTAAACCAAACACTTCTCACATAACATATACCTTTCTTCAACCTGTTCTACAAAATCAATTGCTGACTTCAAAGCTAGGGAGAGATGAAATACAAGTCTGTGTTTCAGCAATGGTCTCTTACCAGCTTGACAGGCATACAATTTTGGGGTACTGATAAATGGAAGTCTGACAATGAAGACATTGCAAGAAAAAACTAGCATAAGAAATTACCTCTCTGGTGTAAAATTTTACAGCAAATCCTCTGGGGTCCCTGAGGGTTTCAGGGCTTCCACGCTCGTGGATAACAGTAGAGAACCTCACAATAACAGGTGTCTGGACACCAGGAGCTCGAAGAAAATCAGCACATGTAAGATGGGATATATCATGTGTGACCTCAAAGAAACCCTTGGCACTGGCACCTCTGGCATGAACAACACGCTCTGGGATTCTCTCACGATCAAAATTGGCAATCTTCTCCAGCAGATGATAATCCTCGAGAAGAATTGGCCCTGAAAAAAGAATAACAAGTTTCAATATTCTTATCCATGGTGAGAAATCCACTAAAACTGGAAAATTCTATAAATGTTATTATGATAATCTCTAAAACAAAAAACTACAGAATTTTATTTGTACTGATCATGAAAAGCACCTCTATTACACAGGACAAATTGCATTATTTGTAATATGCAAAGAGCTATTTAGCCTTTTAAGCAAATTCTATCAATCCTTGCCGGTGAAATTATTCAAATGACATAGAAAAAGTGAGAAGTGATAATCTTGAAGTTCCCATCACGAATTGTTTCCACCTTTCAACCATCTACATTTTCCTATTTTATTACAGTATATTCTGGAAACCGTTATGACCAACGTTACTCATACCATGTTGAATAATTCTTCAAAAGAGTGGAACATCAAGGAATATATCCAAGAATAAAAACAGTAAGTCACCTTATACCAAATTGACCATCTAGATCACACACTTTTTTCTAATTGAGCATCAAGGAGGACCAATAACAAGCTAACAATGCAGGAGAACAGTAGTTCCTGTTGGTTTCCATATATATGTATTCATAATGATCTACACAAACAAAAGATATGCACACCCAGAAATACAAATGGGAACATATGCACACCCAGAGATAACAGACACTATAGTGTCTAAACTTATATCATCTTACTCATTTAAGTAGCTAACCAAATGCATGTCCCCAAAACGACAAGATATATCATACTGGCATCTTGTTTCCCACACGCACAAAAAATCACAAGATAGAAGGAATAATTGCTCTTATCAATCAACTACACCTTGAAATACCCAAACTCGCTACTGTTGGCTGTCTATTTATCAACACTCTCCCTTTTCAAGGTCAGGACTATGTTCTTATACCCAAAAAATTGAATAAAAACGTGAACTTTACACATCAGAATAAAGATAAGAGAAGCTAAAGAGTACCTCTAGTTCCAACAGTCAAGGAAGAATTGTTGTTATACACAGGAGCACCAGAGTTAGTTGTCATGAAGGGGGAATTGGCAGCACTTGAAGGACGATACTGCATCAAACCTCACAATCATTAATCATAAACCTCGTATGTTCAAATATGATATAAACCAACCAAAAATCCTCTGGACATCCTAATAATTCTAGCTCATCAATTTCCAAAAAGTTGCACCAACAAAAATATAAACCAACATTCACGTATACCCTTACCAAACCATATAATAGATATGGAAGCACAACTTGATTTCTCAAACAGTTATTATATCATAAAGTCCCATTAAAAAAAGTTGACATAAAAAAATATCATTCGATAACAGATAAAACTGAGGTTTTCTAGTTACCCTTCTCTTAAAAAAACTGAGGTTAACTAGACATAAACCCGCAGTCTCTTATAAATCAACCCACAAAACTAGGGCAAAATGAGCTTCAACCACCAAATTAAACAAAAAAAAACATCAAAAAAAAAAAAAAAAAACGGAATCTCAATTTCCCCGCATATATCCTTCACAAACCACAATCAAAACGATAAAAAAAAAAAGAAGTTTCACAAAATATAACAATCCACAAAATCAAATTAAACAACAAACAAAAAAAATTCCTTTTTTTGGAAAATCAAAAGGAATCTACTGCAACTACACAGATCAAATTTTTTAAAAAAAAACACACAAAAAAAATCCTATAAAATCAATAAAATTCTTCAATAAAAATTGAAAAAAAAAATACCTTGTAAGGATCCATGGCAAAAGAAAGAGAAAAATATTTAGACTGAAAGAGAGAAAACGGAAGAAGAAATTTGCGTTCTTTTTTTTTGGGAGGTGAAAATAAAAATGAGCTGATTTTATATTAATATATAGATCTTGTAGGGCCATTTTTCAACCGCCTAATTCCCCTTTTTTGGCTCGCTTTTCTATTTTTATCATTTAAAAATAATATCCATTGCTTATCCAATTTTTTTCTTATTATTTATCTTTTTTCTGAAATAAATAAAATAAATATTTTACAAACCAAACAAAAAAAAAACTGTTAGAAATTTGGAGCTGTAAAATTACGATGATAATATTAATAATTACGTGTCAATTTAAATAAATTCTTATCTATTTTTATTCAGATAACATAAAAGAGTTTAAACTATATAAAAATATGAATTTTATTAGATTTTTATAAATAGATGAATAAAATATAATATTTGCAAGTATAAAAAATTAATTTGTATTAAATTAACTACGTTAGATTGTTCTGTTACTAGTAGCTGTCACCTAACTCTTAAAACTATGGATTACAAGTAATCTTCAAATTAGTGTAACAATATCTCTAATCTCAAGAAGATAAAATACTTAATTAAAAAAAAGGGTCCACAAATCATATTTTGTGTTTTACCCAATGATTATTCCCCTTTTTGTGGGGTTGATTAAATGTCCTTTTCTCAGGCCATAATTTTGATTATTTGTCTAAAAATGTATAAACTATATTTCTTAAAAATAACAGTAGACTCTAGTTAATAGTTGATTTTATGAATAAATCAATATTTAGAATAACTTTTAAAATATCAAATATTTTTGTATGTGGTGTTCAAGTTAATAGAAAATATGCTAATATCATTCTATAAATGATATATTCATAAAAGATATATGTATCTCAATTTTATTTCAACTCGTACGAGATAGATAGAGATATTTTTTATAAATCTTAATAAAAAACTACATTATTTTTTTTTTTGTGGTGAATGCATCTTTTCACTCTAAATCCAATTAATTTGAATTATGGTAATAATTAATTTCCATACGTCACACTATAAAAATGCTAAAAATAAAGAAAATTTATTTTGTTTCTTATCTAACTTTTTTGGAGTTTATCCCTAAGCTAATACACAGTCATAGATGAGCTGGACCGTCTCGATGATGCCACGTGTCCAAATGGACCTAGAAGTGTGTGCAAGGGCCAGAAATATTCCAAATGGGCTTGTGAAAGCTATATTGGACCGTTTAAATGGCCAGTGTGAACGCTGCAGAATTTGATTAGATTCTGCTTATACACCGTATGGGCCGTTCTGATAAGGGCCCACTAAAAAAAATTATTTATTAAATATGTCCTTGTAATTTGGATTATTATTGATTAGCTGTTTCTTTATTAGTGGTTGATGCCAAATCAGTACTAGGTAGAGGTTTGAATATTTTAGGTAAGTAGGTACAACAAATTTAATTCGAGGAGAATCAAATCATTGGAAATGAGGTGATATAGGAACTTTGTTTTAAAATGTTACCTCATATCTTGTACCTTTGACATATTTGGGCCATGTACTCTTAGAAGTGAAATCTAAAAAGGTAAAATGAATCGTAAATAGATTTTATTTTTATGTAAGTTTAGAATTTATTTCGGATAAATCCTAGATTCAAAGTAGAGCGAATAGAAAAAGGAATACAATTCAATGAGGTTCATATGCACTTTCCTTGTACATACCTCACTCATATAATCATACTAATATCAATTGGTACTAGCTTTTCCATTTTACACTTGATTTTTGACTGCATAAATGTTTGTTCTTTATACGGTTAGTCTATATAACTTTACTTGATATTACCCCATCAAGAATCTGCAAACTTCAAATATGTAGATGGAACAATGTACAGATAGTATGAACTGCTTATACCCAAAAGAATACCAAAGTACAGTGTTTGATAACTTCTTCATCTCTAGAGGGCTAGCTAATCAAAAGGAAAAAACTTACTATAAAGAGAAAAAAAAGACTATAGATGTCTAAAGAAGCCAACGCCTAATAGCCTCCTCTCAAGATCTTGTACCCAGTGGAGTACAAGTTTTAAAACAGGCATTGCATCAGTGCAACATGAATTATTGCCATTAGCTTCATCATTTCTTGATTGGGACTAATGGAACTGTCTGAGTTAAGCTGGAAAACAGGGTGGATTTTCCCAAAACATTGAGGTTCTTCACTCGTTGCATCTCCTTTCCTGCATTGAACATAGAAAACGGAAGTTTTACTGAAATGTTCTTGCGTTGATCACTTTTACCGTACTTTCTCAACAGATCTGGAAAATGTTTACAACCACCAAGAACAAAGGGATACCATTAGTGTGAATAAACAACTCGCAAGGTTGTGAGGTTCAAGGCTTAAAGCCTCATTCTTGACTCATTTGAAGCAAGTGGTGATTATATAAGCTTTGAAACCTTATTGTAGTCGGACTTCCACATTGTGTGCACATAAGACGGCTGAGTACCTACATCTAGACTCTCATTCTGTGTGTTCCAATTATATCACCTCCTAAGTAGTGGCGGAGCCAAGATTTTCACTAAGGGTGGTTCAAAATATAAAGAAGTAAACACAAGAAGAAGCCAAATGGGGTGCAATATCTACTATGTATACAGTAAAAAATAATTTTGATCAAGTATAAACAGGTCCATCCAAACCCCCTCGACCCTACCCGACTCCGTCCCTGGTCCTAAGGCAGGGGAGGTACATCTTGCATACATACAGCTTCCCCACATGAGCAGATCATATTCCCACTGAAGGGTGTGGAAGGGGATGTCAACCTCTAATATAAGCATGAGAAGTTGAGCAAATACTCTTCCTAATATAATTAGAATATATAGTAACATGTCATGCACTGGAGAGTGTTGGGTGCTTGATTCAACTAGCCAATGTAACAACATCTACCAAAATGCAAGAGGAGATTCAACGACTTCAGTAACCTTGGATAAAGTCCACTTAGACTTAGCCACACTTTTTTACAGATAGTCATAAATACGTACTCTCTCAATTTCAATTTGTTTGTATGGTTTTGACTAGACACGGAATTTAAAAAATAAAGAATATTTTTTAATCTTGTGGTCTTAAACTAAAAAACATGTTGAATGTACCAAAATATCTTTTTAACTTGTGGTCTTAAACATGTTACATGGAAAATTGAAATGAAAGAGTTTTCAAAATGGGAAAGAGACATCCTATTTGAAACGGACTAAAAAGAAAAGTAAGACAACAAATTGAAATGGAGGTAGCATATAGATACACAAATCAATACAAGGCAGCCTTTCACCAAATCAGGCAAGGGTAAGTAAAGTTCCATTATACATGCATACATCTAAACATATGAACCATTCAGGAACTCCCATCTATGAAGGGTAGGGAAAAAAACGAACAGTTTATTGTCAGCTTACCTTCTTCTATTGTCAACTGGATAGCCCTTTTCTCCAAGTCAACGGCATGTCTGCTAAGCTCAGGTGGTGACAAACGTAGAAGCACTGACAGAAAGACAAATCATACAAACAGCATAAACAAGGAGTCAAAATGAAACTAGACAAAACATGTCTGCTAAGCTCAGGAGGTGACTAATGCAGAAGCACTGAGAGAAACAAATCATACAAACAACATAAACGAGGAGTCAAAATGAAATTAGTCAACTGCTTATAAGTTATGTAGAAAGACTCTAAGACTCACGCTGAAGGTATTCTGTTTGGTTTGCTTCATCACACTGTTTCAGGAACTTCTGCAGACGAATGAAATGTTCTGTCAATTTCTGATCTTCTTCCGCCTTGACATCCAAAGTACGCATTGGCTGGGGAGAAAGCTTAGAAGAATCAATTGGAAGAGCACGAGAGTTGTTAGCAGCCTTGCCAATAGAATTAGGAATTGATGGTCCACCATGAGAAAATGTCATCATAGGTGCCAAATGCTTTGGTGATGCTACAGGAGGATGACCATTACTACCTTCCCTCTGTAGATTTTGCTTTTGAGGAATTGTCCTCTGCAACTGACTCAGGTTCTTTGAGTGAGTAGCCTCCACAAATTTGTCCACATTGCTCTGAAGTCTTCCTTTACCCAGTTCTAGATCAAATCTTCGTCGAGCATTAAGTATATTGTCATTTGTATCATTGCTGCTCAAAGATTTGCTAGAATTGGTATTTGAAGGACGCTCAGGTGTAAGCCTCTTAGTTCCACATACCCTAGTTGGATCTGCAATAGGTCTTACGCCTAAAAAATGTGAATTTTCTTGATGGCTACTCATCAAGCTGGTTTTTTGATTCTGCACATCTCTCAAAGCTGTCTTTCTTGATACACCAGGAAGTTGCTTATCAAACGCTGGCATACCAGTTCCACCAGTGGTCACACCATTATGAAGGGGTTCAGAGTTGACCATTTTGAGATTATTCTCAACACCCTTCGGAGGCAGAAAACTATCAAAATGAAGCCTGATCAGAAAACAAAGATGAAAAATATATCATACTCCACTACCTTAGTGTTAAAAAGACTTGAAGAAGAAGATGGTGGAAAGACAGAACAAAAAAAACAGATTTGGGAAAGAGGTGTCGCTAGCAGATTTAACCTATGTGAGAAAGATTTAAGAGTAAGTAAATCATAATTTATACACTGCAAGGCAACCTGGGAAGTGGACTTTATTCTTAAGAAAAACAAGCCTACATTAAATGGTATCTCCAGGAGATATTATACAAATGTTTTACAAATGGAGGGACAAGAAGACACCAAAAACTACCAGAAAGATACAGAACTCAATTCCTTTAACTATATTTTGGGAGCTACCGAATGAGATAACAAGAAATGTTCTGAAAGAGAAAAAATCAGTGCATCAGCTGAAATATAATTGCTTATACTTTTTTGTGTGTATGGTCCAAAAGTGAAGTAGTACAAGATATAAATCAGTCACTCCATAGTAGATTTCATCAGCTCGCTGTGTAAGAGGACAAAAGAGACAGAACCAGTACCAAGGAGAAAGACCCACTGATGAATGTCTTGGTAAGAAGATAAAGAAGCCAATATACCCCACCTTTTATTTGTAAGAAGTTATCATCTAGTACTTTATATTAAAAGAAAAACAGTTATCAAATGTTTTCAATTTTCCCATGATTGGTAACATTTTCTCTAGGAAAACAAGTTCCTTAAAGAATGAGGAAAATGACTTCCCTATTAGTAGTAAACAAGTTACATAAGTGACATTCTAAGTTCATTTCCACTCACCAACGGTCCCAGCCTCATCCCTTGATCATCCCACCTCCAACACCCTATCCTACTCCAGATGTTTAGCTACATTACATATAAATGCTCTTGGGATAATATTTTTTGCTTACTTACTAGAAAATAAGATTAAAAAGCCACTTTCTTTTCCAAAAAAAAACACAACATTTTTCTTCATCCCAAACACACCCTTAGCATCATACTATTACAAGAACAATGATTGAAAACCATTCCATGAGTAAAAGAAGTACATAAAATTATTATAAAGCTAAAGCCAAAAAGTATTCATTAGAGCTAACTCATACAATAAATGCATAGCTAAGCAAATACAGATCTGTATCAAAAATACTCCTTTAACACAAATTCAAAACCATAATTTTTACATCTAAGGTAAAAAATGAACATACATTTTCTATCTACAAAAAATTAGCATCAAATAGATAAAAAAACATTTCTCAACAAACGAACATGCCAAATACCCACAAACCATTTCGATAAGGTGAATAACAAAATTTCAAAAATTAAAAAGCAGCTTAAGACCAATTCTTTTTTACTTAATACTCCAAAAGGGGAAAACCCAAAGCACATACCCACTACCAAAATTAAACCCATGAATTCTGCTATACAGAATCTACTTCCCCGACCTTGCTAACGCGGGATGCTTTGTACCCCTAGCTACCCCAGAAGAATCTACTTCAATTTCCAATACTCATAAACAACCCCAACAAAGCTAATCCACTAAATCTTCGTTTAGAACCAATACCCACCTCAAAAAATCTTCATTTTTCACCAATAACCATGAATGACAAATTAAAAAACACTTCTTTCAGTATTCTTCATACAATTTACATTAAAAAATAATCAAATTTTAAAAAAAAAATTATGACAACAAAGATCGAAACATTTTGGTTGATATATCGTTCGAAAAAAGTGAAATTGCTGAAATAATACTTACTGTAAAAAGGTGTAAATCAAAAACTGTGAGCAAAGATGGAAGAGACGGCGCCAGTGAGAGGGGTTTCAAAAGAGGCAACTTTGGCTCCAAATATTTATTACTAATTCCTAAGAAATAAATAAGCTGCAGAATTTTATTTCATTTATTAATTGGAAAAAAAAAATCATCATAAATATCTAGACTTTATCACTTTACTAAACAAGTCCACTTTAAACTTTATACGTCTCTTAAAAAATATAAATTTTAATATATTATATTTTTTATTTAAAAATAAATACTTATAATAAAAAAATAAAACATATCAAGAAAAATATAATTTTTTTTACTAAAAGTAAAAATTGATATTAAATATATTTTTAATATAGAATAAATAATTGGAGGGGAGTGAGTATTTCCTAAAAATACCCCTTAAAGTAGTTAATTTACTTGAATTGACATTATCTTTGACCAGAATTTGATGAATTCACGAGACTTTAGTGACTTCTTGTCTTTTTTTTTTTGAATTTTATTTACAGTAAAATGTTCTTTAAATGAAACTCTTTTTTTAGTTAAAATTGTGGCGAATAATTATAATACCAATAATAATATAATTAATATAGTTTTATAAGTGTGATTTTAAAAAAGTAATATATGTATAAATTTTACTTTTATATTGGTGGAGTAGAGAAATTATGTTTGATAGATTTTTTATTTTAAAGTTATTGGTGAATTATTATTATTATTTTCACGGACCTATTTAGTTTTTTTAGAGTTTGATTAATATAGGTCTTGTCACTATTTTCGTGTGAATCGATTCCCTTTTAAATTGTTGGACAATGTTCAATTCAACTTGTATGTTTTCATGAGGATCAAAAATATTCTTACAAGTGTATATCGACTTACAGTAATACCTGATTAATGAGGACCACGATTATTTGAAAATGTACATGTTATCTCACACTATTAGAGATATCAAATGCACGAGGATTGCGATTATTCTAACATGTACATGTTTTTCTGCGATAATATAGATATTAGGTTCACAAGGATCATGATTATTTTAACATGTAAATGTTATTTCACGCTAATATAAATTTCAAATTCATGATCAGGACCATGACAATTCTTACATATACATGTTATCTCACGCTAATATAAATTTCAAATTCACGAGAGTCACGACTATTCTTACATATTATCTCACACCAATACAAATTTTAAATTTATGAGAACCATGATTGTTCATATATATTATCGCTCACCGAAATAGATATCGAATGTTGGGTGTGTAGCAAGAATTGATGGGAAATAGAGGGAAGGAGAGGAATTTGAAAAGTTTTGTTTTTGAAAGGTTGGGAACTTGAAAAGTCCTCTAATGCTTTAATAAAAAAGGCAATAGTCCATCATCGGTAATGGAAATGAAAATAGGAGAGTTTAAATAAATAAACACTCCTATTAATTATTAAAAGGGTTGGAAAGAGGGACCCCCTCGCGCCGTCGTCGTCGTCGCTCGCTTCGGCAAATGATTGAGAGATAATTTTTTGGACAAATTTATTTTAATTATTTATTTAATTAATTAAATGGCCAAAAATTATTTTCAATTAATCAGTTGATAACAGAAATTAACCGAAATATTTTCAACTTTTTAGTTAACCCGACCCGACTCGGATCCGCGCGCGTGACCCGTTTTAAATTCCGTTATATTTAAAAAAAATCTCGCCACTGTTCTGAAAGGTTGCAACTTTCAGGAACAGTCAATACCATTTGAAAGATTGCAACCTTTCAGAATATATTATTCTTGCCTATAAATACCATTCAGTCTTCAGAATATTTACTAACGAATTTTCTGATCTTCCTTCTTCTTAAAAAACACATTTTTCTTCGTGTACTTTCCTGCTGTGGATTGATTCGCTGACAGTAGAGATTTTGGTATCTATACTCTACTGATTAAGATCATTTTACCCTGGGAGGTTATATTCCAAATCAAACCTCGGATACTAGAGAAGAATAATTTCCTTAAGGGGACACTGTGAATTTAGTGGACTTGATTTTCTTCCTAAATTATCAAAAAAGAGTATTCAAGATTCTGATAAGTTTTACAGATTAATTATTTTTTTACAAATAAATTTATGTTCATCTTATTTACTGGTTCTAAAATCTCAGTTACTTCGTGTTTCTGATTAATTTACAACAACCAGTAATTTTTGATTTTCTTAACACAGATTGGCAACATCGAATTCATGAGAACCACAACTATTTTAACATGTATATTCTATCTCATGCTATCATAGTTATCCGATAAAAATGAATTCAAATTTTAATTGGATGAGTTAAACTTATATTCTTACCCCTTGTTATTACAATCTGGGATCAATTTTATTTTTTCTTTAAACAAAATATATAGATTTTTTCACATAGTTATATACTCCTATTTAAAACCTCTATTAGAAGTATTTGGTCCAATTAAATTTCATGTCTATATATATTCTAAACATATGTAGAATCACATATACGTGAATAGTAGTTACATTTAATTGGTTGCACCAATTAAATATTAAAATTGAGAGTGGTTTTCGACCAATTAATATATTTTCCATTTTTATTGTCGTTTATCAATACTCAAAAGTCAAAACACTGTACTGTTAATATTAAAGCAGTACCAAATTTAGCCTCCAAACTCTCCATACCAAACTGCCTAATTGTTTTTTTCCTTTTTTATTAACTTTTCAAAATTTTGTGTTTTGTTGTTAGGTTATATTTAGGGGTCTTCGTGATTTGATTTAAATTGGTTATTGGTTAAAATTAATTTAATCGGATTTAATTTAATAATTAAGTTATAAATTAAGAGAAAGTGTGTGACTATCTTATGAAAAGTATGGTAGGCAATAAATTTTGACAAAATTGGACTTAGGATTGTAAATAAGCTAAAATTTAAATATTAGGCTTGAGAAAATTGTAAAGTTAAAAGACTTAAGTTACTTAAAATTTAACAAAGTATTAATATTTATTTATAAATAATATATAAATAATTATAAAATTTAAATTTCTAATTTATGGGTTTGGTGGTTATTTTTGTACTTATTTTTTAGTAAAACTAAAATCAAACCAAAGAGTATCGATTTTCAAAATTTAAAATACCAAATCAAACCAAATATTAATTTTTTTAATCAATTTAATTGAGATTACGGTTCGCTTTAGTTGTTTAATCATAACCATAAACACCCTTCACTTATATCTATCTTACCCTCCATATATTATGTAAAATATGATCATTACATTTCCACGTTTTTTTTCAAAATTTTTTATAAATGAAATATCATAATAAAGACTAGTTTTAATTAATGTTAATAAAATCCAATTGCTCGACTCTAGTTTCATCACAATGTGTCAACAAAATTATTTTTGTGGGATAAAATAATCTAGAGACTAAATAATACTTATCACCAAATGCAAGTCAAAACAATCGTATGAAATATCCTGAGATTTCTTATCTCACCAACCAAAGGATAGTCGTATTATACTCGATAAAGATAGTGATTTGTTGCAAAATCAATAGTACCATAAAAATAAAAATAAATGAGATTTTCTTAAGGGGTTTGATTTTTGTATTTAATAGTTACAAGCTTTCAATAGGAAAAGAAGAAAAAACAATGTCCAAGGAGAACTAAAACAATGTTTACAATCTCAACAACACACATTTTCCCATGATTCTTCTCCATTAATTTGTTTTCATTAGTCACATAAAAACAATCACATCCATCTAATCAACACTAGATTGTAATGCAAGTTCACAATCTATGATTTGACTCTTCAAATTTATTGTTGCATTTATGTTAGATTCTCCAAAATGCACTATTTTTTTGGAGTATCTGACATGCACTTGTCAACAATTTTGAAAAGTCTGAGTAACATAGTCTATGATCATACCTGGATTACAAGGAGAAATATTCCTGTAAAAATTCTTCTAACTTTGCCTTGAATCATTGGAGAAAGTTCTTCATACAGTTTCCGTTAGGACTTCTTTTACCTTTTCTGAAGAGACACAACCCTTCAACGAGTTCTATTTAGCACTCGTGTTTTGTTTCTTTTTCTTACATTATATAACATGTAACAAATATATATTCGTTAATTTGGACATAGATCCAAGTTGACCTACATGGACGACAGGACGAGCCAAATGCTAAGCAGATGTACATTTGGACTTTGCATTATCAATATGGGATCTGCTCAGTTTTGGTCATAAGTTGTAGTATTGATTTTGCTTTCCTTTGGCCGCGATCAGTTCCCTCCTTACTTATCTCTACTAGATATTCATACACGCCGTATTGAAGAGCAGCAAGCATAAGATTTGAATTGTAGGTACTCAACTCGAAAAGCACAGCAACAGAACATTCCTTGTTCTTGGGAGTGCCATCCTTCATCAAATTTACAAGTGTTTCGATGAAGGAAAGCTTTCCAATTACCTGTCTGCCTTCTGGATGAGTCGCGAGAATCAACAATATTGACAATGTCTCATCAACCATGTCTAAGTGTTTTTCCTCTAGTAGTTGAAGTAATGGTGCTACAATCCCAGCTTGGATCGCGATACTTTTGTTAGCATGGTTGAAACATAGATTGAAAAGTGCAGTAATGGCATCCTTCCTCCCTCTGATTGTTCCGTTTTTTAACAGATCAATCAACGGAGGGATGCCATTTAACGAACCTATAGCTACTTTGTTTTCATCAAGCATTGATAAGCTAAATAATGCTGCTGCAGAGTTCTCTTTAGCTCCAACACTTCCATTTTGCAAAATCTCTATTATTTCAGGAATCGCGTTTTCTCTGGATATAAGTTTCTTGTTTGATTCATCGATTGACAAGTTTAAAAGAGCTGTCACAGCATGTTCCTGGATTTTTGAATCCGGATAGGAAAGTAGCAACACCAGTGGTGGAATTCCTCCATAATTAGCTATCAATGTTCGTTTCTCTGGATTTTCTTTCGAAAGCATTCTGATCTTTGTTACAGCCTTTCTCTGCACTTCTAAATGACTAAAAGACAGGTCTTTAATCAACGACAATAGCTTTTCATCACTTCCAGCACAAGGACTTTCAGGGTTCGTTGGAGCCTCTTTTGCTGGAAGTTGAAAGTTGTTTTTCGAACACCACTCTTCAATTAAATTCCTTAGAGCAAAGTTTGGTGCTAATGACAAATGTGTCAAAGTTTCCCCCGTTTTCGGACATGTATGATGATTTGAATCCAACCACTGTTGTATACTATCTCTTTCATACGTCTGCAAAAGATAGTATGTCACATTTCACCAAGTAAGATGCTATGCATATATATATAATCAACAAATTTACTCACCTGTCCTGTTGAGATAATAACAGGATCAGCCATAATCTGTAATGTGATAGGACAAAGAAACTCGTTTGGTATAGCTATCGAGGTTGATTTCTCGAGAGCTTTAGGCATAACAGGTTCATCACAAGGACCAGTTTCTTCCATACCTGCTAATTTCTTCAATTTGTCAAGAAGATCAACGATTCGTTGTGTGTTCTCAGCATTATGTGATCGTCTTTCTTTTATAACTTCATTAACTGATATCATTTCAGCTTTTAAATCCTCAACTGTATGCAATTCCAGTTTTTTCGCTAGCCTTTCTATACTAGCACTATCTGCATTTCGATCATTCTCCGAGGACAATGAAACCATCAAATCCATCGCGAGTTCCATATCTTGAGTATCAATTCGTTTCTTAGACCTTTTAAATTGAATGATCATCAACTCCACCTGAAAAGTATCATATCGTCAATATAAGTAAGAAAACCACTTATTTTCTAGGAAAACATTTTTCTTCGTACCTGTTCTTTCTCTTCATCTGAAATACCAAGTTCTTCATAAGGCATTCCATCCAAAGTTTGGCTTAATTTTTCATATACAGAATGAAATCTCCTTATAACAGCCTCACTTTCCAAAGCCTACATACGAAAAACCAAGAAAATCAATCCCAGAAACATATAATATCGTCATTTCTAGACTAGCTTAAGCTTCTAAACGAGGTGAACACACATGCCAAAACCTCGAGAAACAGAATCAGGTGACATAATATAAATTAGTAATGACTAAAGTATGATTTTAGATAGGACGGTCACACTTATTAATATAATTGATGATATTAACAGAATTAAGGATAGAATTAGTTACCAGATAAAGTTTGCTACCACAATGACAAGTTTTTAACAACTTTTTAGCAGAATGAAATGCCTTCTTCATTTTCACCAAACAATGAACACCTGATTCAGGTATTTTTCCTTGGAAATCTCGAATTTCTTCTAAAAGGGGTAATAAAAGTTTCATCCTACGTACAAGATTACGACTTTCCTTTCTTTGAGTCCTCCTAAATTCTGCGTAAGAACTTATAATATGAATTATACCCATAAGTTCGTATACCAAATCCTTATTATCAATAGGAGTTGTAATACGATTTGATTGATCATTTTCTTCATCCATTTTAAACCCTTGTTCAAATTCTATTTCCCCAGCTGATACCATTTGAAAAACTCCAAGAAACAAAACCAATAATAATAAAAATGTGAATTTTGGATTCAATAAATTATAGGTTGTTTGTTTCTTGGAGGATAGAAAAATCAAAACCCTAATAATTTGGAAGAAATTTTCTGGATTTGATTTTTCTCTTTTCGGTCAATCTCAAAATTCGACACATAAAATATGGGATAAAGTAACAAAATTTATGGGCCTTTAAAAATAGTACCTTACTATATTAAGCTATAAACAACATGTCACTTTTGTTTAATTTGAAACATTATCTCATTAAATTTTATATCTATGCAATTATGAAAAATAGAAAACTTTTATACTAGATAAATTTAGCTTGTGAGGTGGATATAGTAATTAAATTTGATGGGTTCAATGAATTTATTGAGATATGAAATGATTTTGTATAAGTTAATTTTTATTTTATTTTTATAATCATATTTTAATGGTTTTCTTTTATTAATACTATATCAAATTAAAAAAAGGGCCATACGTAGGGACTATGGAGCGTCCATCGTTAAAATGGCAAAGGAAAATTAAGGCAAACAAAATCCGATTAGTATATAAAATTTTAACTCAAGATTTTTTATTTATAAGAGGATATCGGAGAGGTAGATAAATATATTATATAGTTTAATCCTTCAATAAATATTTAATAGCTAGTGGTCCAAGTTTTTTACTAGCACTGTCTAACGAATATAAATTTTCTCCTAAACAATAAAGTATTAAACACCTTCAAATAGTTTATTTCAGATTTTATACATCCACAAATGCAATTCAAATAAAAAATGGGACTCTTAATTTGGGTAAAACTAATAGTCTTTTTGAGTTAAAAAAAGAATAGTATTTTAAATATATAACACATCAATCAAATTATGAGGTTCCATGACAAAAGTTATTTATTTTGTACTCAAGCTAGCATTTAATAAATAAAAAGATCGATCAATCTAATTCGTTTCGATTATTCTAATAGATATGAAATACTCAATTAACTTCTACAATGTTAAATTTAAATATGATTACTCAATAAAACGAAGAAATTAAATAGATAAGCCTACAATGCTTGTATGAATCCATTCATGACGATGTTTTATTTCAATTTATAAAGATTCAACATTATTCCAAACTCACGATCATCATTCAAGCTGACAATTGATAAAATCACATATCAATTATATTCATTCAAACCATCTTAACATAGTTTCTTATAGTATCAAATCTAAACACAATTCATCTATTAATTAAGTATACCTTTTATTCAACAATAGTTGTCAATTATTGAACTTGACACACATATTAAGAAACAGTAAATGATAAAAGTATATATACAAACCACCTTTATTAAATATAAGTCATATAAATACAGAAATTGAATAGTATTTAATATCAAGAGTAAAATAAGCATAACATGGTAAATTATTATTGATTTTATAAACTAGAATCCCAAAATAATATATATAGTATTTAGTTACCCTTTGAACAAATAAATTTAACATTTGAAAAATGCATTAGGAAATGACTATACTTAATTAGGAACTATATATGATCTCTTTATTATCTAAAATGAACAATAAAAATGACTATACTTAACAAATATAAGTGAACGAAAGAAATTCATGCAAGAGGAGAAAATAGAATTAATCAAAAGGAGTAAAAAGTATAATCATAGTTTTTAAGTATTAATTATTTGAGACCAAAAAAAAAATTAGAAAGAAAAAAAAAACTAAAAAAGCAAAAGATATGATGATTAGAAGCAATTTTTTGAAAGATAACCGTTAGGAACTTCGCGACCTTTCATCCAACGGCTATATTTTACTAGCCGTTACTTTCAAAATTTTATGAAGAAAGAAAAACAAAAAAGGCGTGGCATGTGCAGACATATATCCCATGTTTACGATTCAATTTTATACACCCATTTCCCAAATCCTCTCTTTTTAATGAACCCTAACAAGATTAATCAGTAGAGGAACATTTTTATTTTTGAAAATCTTTGATTAGTTTCATGGGGTTCTTCAATTACTAGTCTTTAATCGATTTCTGGGATTTTTTTGGGTTGTTTCACCTCAAAGATCGGATCTTTTTCATCTAGTGTGGATCAAGTTCTCAGGTTGGTATTTGGGGTTTCATGAAATGAAGTTTTTGATATGTGTAGCTTAATTCTTTATGATTTTTCTTGGTTTAGATTGATGGGTCATTCAAATTTTCAATTGGGTTTTTGATTTTGTTTTTGGTTTGTGGGTTGGTGCAGTGAAGATGGCTGGATCAGATGAGAATTACCCAGGAGTGATTAGGCCTTCAAATCTTCAAGGTGAGCTTAGTCTTTTTTTTGTGTGTTCTTGAATTAGTGTTTGTTTTGATTCTTTTGTGTTTGTTGATTTGACTGTGATAAACCCTAATTGTTATATAGGGGGATTGAGGCCTGGTGTTGGAGGAAAAGTGAATGGAGGGTTGGGGCAAAATAGGAGGGCACTAAGCACAATCAATAAGAATGTGATGGGAGCTCCCCCATTACACTGTGCTGTTGTCCACAAGAGAAATGACATTACTGAGTAAAAACTTCTTAAACCAGAGTACTCGATTCCATTTCTAGTTTTAATCTTGATTTCTCTACCTGTTTTTCAACTTTTTGTTTTAATTTCTTTCTAGAAACAAAGCCAGTGCTGCTAACAAGATCCCTCCTGTTCCGATTCATCGTCCAATCACAAGGTTTGACTCTATTTCTCTTTGATTGTATGATACTAAGAAGGCGTTTGTCCATATGAAGCAGGATCCTAGAAATTGTTACACCTGATCTCGATTCACTGTTAATTTGCATGTGGCGTTGTTTACATTTCAGGAAGTTAGCTGCGCAAATCGCAAGCAAACAGCATCAACCAGCAGTTGAGGTATACACTTTCAAACCCCTCTTGGTTTATTGTAAAGCTGAGCTGTTGTTAACATTGTAGTTTTCCATAGGTAACAAAGCCACCAGTCCCAGTGGTACCTGTTAGAAATGAATCAGAAGACTGCATTATTATTGATGCTGAAGATTACAAGACCACTGGTAATTCCTCTGTGCCAATGTTTGTGCAACATACAGAAGCGATGATGGAGGAAATTGATAGGATGGTAAGCTGATATGATCTTTGTATCTTAGTTCTGAATGTGCGTTTGGACTGCCATTGATGTTGTTTTATCTTTAATTCAGGATGAGGAAATAGAGATGGAAGATGCAGAAGATTGGTCAATTGTGGACATAGACAGTCCTGATAAAAAGAACTCACTTGCGGTAGTGGAATACATCGACGACATCTATGCTTACTACAAGAAGTCTGAGGTAGAGATGTTATCTCCAATCTTCCTATTTGTCTGTTGGAGAACTTGTTCATGTTCATTAGTAGTAGTATGGCTTGTTGTAGAGTTTGCAGAAGTGTCATTATTTTTCACCTTTATGATCAGTAAGCTTAATAGATTGCCACATTACACTAGAATCTAGTCTACATTAATTAAGCACTGCAACTTTTCAGCCAGTCCAATAATAGATGCATAACATAGAATGTACGCACACACACATGCAGGGTATGCTTAGGAGGTTTCTGTTGTGATGTCATTCCATCAAGGATGATTATTTCAATTTTGATACGCAATCTGGAAAGAAATGGAGGTTTTTTGCTTACCCCTTTTCTCTAATTGCAGATTGTTAGCTGCGTCCCTCCAAACTATATGGAACAACAATTTGACATCAATGAGAGGATGAGAGGCATCCTCATTGACTGGCTGATTGAGGTATACAGTCTGCTGTTGTGTGTCATTTCTGAATTTTATGAAGTAGAATTTTGGGTGTTGTTAACGGCTAATCTAATTTAAAGGTACACTACAAGTTTGAACTGATGGAGGAGACATTGTATTTGACTGTGAATCTCATCGATAGATTCCTGGCAGTTCAGTCAGTTATTAGGAAAAAACTTCAACTTGTTGGAATAACAGCTATGCTTCTTGCCTGCAAATATGAAGAGGTTACTGTACCTGTAGTGGAGGATTTAATTTTGATCTCTGACAGGGCTTACACCAGAAAAGAAGTGCTTGAAATGGTTAGTTAAATAAAAGACCAAAATCTTACATTTAACACGAAATGTATTACCTCCATTATGTTGGCTAAGTGATTTCAACCGTCCACAGGAAAAGTTGATGGTTAATACCTTACAGTTCAACATGACAGTGCCTACAGTGTATGCGTTTATGAGACGGTTTCTTAAAGCAGCTCAGTCTGATAAGAAGGTGTGTCAAACTTCTTTACTACATAGAACGAGTGTTACGAAGAAGTATAACAACATTCTGAATCACTACTCATACAACTTTTTGTTTCTGTTTAAATCAGGTGGAGCTAGTGTCATTCTTCTTGATAGAGCTATGTCTAGTGGAGTATGAAATGCTTCGGTTCCCACCATCAATGCTTGCAGCTGCTGCTATCTTTACTGCACAATGCACTCTCGGTGTGTCTAAGGAGTGGAATAAAACCTGTGAGAAGCATAGCAGCTATGTCAAAGATCAACTTTTGTAAGTATACTCAGGATTAACAAGTATCTATTCATTGACAAATCAGAGAGATGTTTGATTGTGTGTCCCTTGATTTTCTACAACAGGGAATGCTCAAAATTGATGGTTTGTTTCCATCAGAAGGCAGCAATTGGGAAACTTACTGGCGTGCACCGAAAGTACAGCACTTCTAAATATGGCTATGCTACTAGATGTGAACCAGCTTCTTTTCTATTAGAAGCATGGTTTTAGGATTCACTAGGAGGAGGAACACATGAGGAAACTGCTTCCTTGCAGTAATATTATACGTGTTCAGTTTTTTTAATGCAATTGTTGATGAGCAACATAAGTTGCCCCAGGCTCTGGGGGGAAGGGGGGAGGGTGTTTGAGTTCTTTTGTTACCGAGAAAACTTTGTTTATGTTTTTTCATGTCATGTACATTGTTGGAATGTGAAATCTTGCTTTTCATACTTTTACTTGAATATATATATATATTTTCAAGTTGCAGTTTCTTCTCAGCACACATATATTATACTTGACTCAATCAAAGTGTTGCTTACATTTGAAGTAAAATAAATACACAAACCGAAGTAACAAATTTAACAAAGAAAATAAGCTGCGTAGCCATTGTTTTATAACATTTCAACAAAAATAACAATTCCGTTGCCGGGACTTGAACCCGGGTCTCTCGGGTGAGAGCCGAGTATCCTAACCAACTAGACTACAACGGATCTTGCATTATTTTCGTTACGATAATTAATTTACTGGATGCACTTCCTTAAAGACTTTGTCACATTATCAAATTGTCCTTAGTTTTACTTTTTAGTTGATTTTTCTTCAAAAACAAAAATCACACAAATAATATTATAGGTCAACTGATAAAATTTGACACATAGATAATAATCTTAATATAATAAATATTAATAATTAGTTTTACGATGAAAAATTTATAACCTTAAGTTATCCGTTACTCTCATAAGTGAAACTAGATTTTTAGGTGCTAAGTTCACTTTGTAATCATTAAATTGTTAAAACTTTTTGTTTGCTCCAAATTCCACTAGGCTCGCGTGTATGTATATCTAAAACAGAAGGATATATATAATAAAAGGGTACAAGAGCCACTTCAGCTTGACGTGGATGATAAAGACAACTAATGGAAAATCTAAATGGTAATTATCAATGTGTATTAGACTGTCGTCCCCACTGGCCAACCTCAAATAACGCTAATATCCATGAAGTTTTGCTATTTCCCTTAAAGGAATCAAATACCCAACTTTTTATAAGGTTCTTTCTGTTCTGTCACTGTCCAATCAAAATCACTATTCAAACTCATCTTTTTTTTGTTTTTTGTTTCCTTGTCTATGTTTATAATTACTACATGGGCCAGTTCTTTTCTTTGATCTACGGATGGAGATAGCTCTATATATCAAGATATTATGAGGTAATAAGCTTTAAACCAGCCCCACCATGCTATTTCTGTATTATTCTTGAAATTTTTCTGCAAAAATAAGATTTTCCTCCTTTTTTGGACCTACCCTTTTGCTGGATGCTTAGTTTGTTGCTGACTTTATCTGTTCTTGAAATATTGTGGTCATTTTTCTTTCAAGATCAGATTTTTTCTGTTTTTGGACCTACCCTGCTGAATTTTGTGACTGATTTTCTCTGTTCTTGAAATATGGTGGATATTTTTCTTCCAAGATCAGTTTTTTCTTTTTCGTTTTTCATAATACCCATGTGCTGGATATTGAATTTGACTTTTTCTGGGTGTGATCTGGCAATGAGGATAAGGATGAGGTGCAAATTGATAACACAAGTTGTATACGTCGATATTTTTGTTTGATTGTATGGTGTCTGGAGATTTCTGGGTTATTTTCAGATGGTGACCCTCCCAACTATCTCATTAGATTTTGAGATTTCTGAAGTGGCACCTCATATATATAGAAATTGCTTTCAAGGACATCTTTTTCCTTTTCTTTATATATTGCTGTCAAATGTCAAAGCCCTTCCTGGATCCCATTTGATGATTCATGCTTATCACGATCTATTAAGCAAGTAGTTTTTTTTTTTCAAAAAATCTTTTCTGTTACTATCTCTCTATATATTAGCAAGATTTTCCTCAATCATTTCTCATATTGACTATTGAATCTCTGGCTAAAATTATGGTTCATTATCAGCAGTATTGTCAAGTGAGTAAAGAGGAATTGTTTCCTCAGGGAGAAATGATGGAGAAGAAGCAGAAGAAGTTTCTTACTGTGGCCCCGTTCGAGTGTGCCTGGCCTAATGATCTGAGATTTAGAGAAGCAGGGAGGGGTTGTGTAGCTTTTGATGCTTTCGCGCATAATGATGTAACAGTTGTTTTTCGGGAGCAGGTAGGGAGTCAGCACTATCACTACAAAAGGGATAACTGTCCACACTATACTGTAATCATTGGTAGTCATAGGAACAAGAGATTGAAAATCGAGGTTGATGGTAAAACGGTGGTGGACGCTGCTGGTGTCGGTCTTTGTTGTTCTTCAGCATTTCAAAGCTACTGGATTAGTATCTATGATGGATTAATTAGCATTGGCAAGGGAAGGTATCCTTTCCAGAATCTTTGCTTTCAGTGGCTTGATTCAAATCCCAATTGTACCGTTCAGTACATTGGTCTTAGCAGTTGGGATAAACATGTTGGCTACAGGAATGTTAATGTACTGCCTGCCACACCAAATCATTTATCTTTGTGGAAACATGTGGATTTTGTTGAGCATGATTTTGGAGAGGATGATTTAGAACAAGAGTTAGAAGATGGAATTGCTAATTATGAAAGTTGGGGTCTTGGAAAGTTTCTTGAGAATTGGGAGTTATCGGATATGTTTTTCATTGTTGGAAAGGAAGAAAGGGTTGTTCCAGCTCATAAGCTAGTTTTAGAGGCATGTGGGGATTTTTGTCTTAGTTCATCAGTTGAAGAAGTTGTTCACCTGCCAGACATAAGTTATTCTGTTCTTCATGCACTTCTTCAGTACATCTACACTGGACATACTCAGGTGAGTCCCATCTTTCAGGCAATTTCAAATTATTATGCTTCCACTAATTGTCTGCTTAACTTTGGATAACATGCCTATTGCTTTTTCATTGTTGAGTTTCAGGAACTAAGAACAGAAAAAATAGTTCTTTTTACTATTCAGAGAAGGAATTAAATCAAAATTTTAAAATTTGCTCTATGTGAGTTTTGTGTATAAACCAAATTTTCTTTATTTTTGTATTTCTTCCTATTGTCTAATTTTTCTAAAGACTACTGACTCCAGCCAAATCTTAAATCAAACGTACCAAGCGTGACATTATGCGTATAGATATAAATTTGCAAGGTATTGTTCTATGCGACTTTTAGTTTACTTGAATATTTATCTCATAGCTGCTGATTCACTGCTACATTTGAACATTGTAGATTTTGGAGTCTGATCTCTGCTCATTGAAGTCTTTGAGCTTACAATATAAAGTGATGTCATTGGTGAGGCAATGTGAAGAGATCCTTGAGCGAATTATGTCTGATAAGCAACTCGTTGACTCAACTCAGCTTGTTGACATATTTTATCCAAGCTGGCTTCAATGCAGCAAAACTTTTCCTTATGGGTTGCCAATTAATAGAGAAAGGCTTGAACGGTTCCTCTCGACTGGAGAGTATAGTGATCTAGACCTTTATGTTGGAGTTCATGATATTGTTTTGCGATCACATAAAGTAATCCTTGGGTCATGGAGTACTCCTTTCACAAAGGTAATTTACGTTGTTACCAACTTCTCTTTGACAAATTTGCCCAGCTTACTGCCTTTAGTTGGAAGTGGGAGTGTGGTACATCAAATTCACTAGCGAAAAGTATGAATTTTTTGTCTTAAGCCCTGTGAAATTTCCTGTTTCTTTCTCTCTTCATTAGAGAAGTTTCTTACTACAACATCCTGGTTCCACCATTATTATCAGGTGTAAGGTTTTAGTTGCACTGAATGAACCTTTGCCTTTTTCTTCAATTTTTGGACTAGACTAGGATGCATTACATGTTCATCTGTTCTGATGTTCAAACTCAAAGTCAGCAATTTTTTAGTGGTAACCTTTTTTATTGAGCATTTTTTTGTTGTTTATATGTGAGCTGCTTAGAGAAATCACTCCCATAGGAAAAGAAGATTTTAAGATCAACATGATAATGAGGATTTCTTCAATTTCTTAATTGGAGTTGGCGCCTGGAAAGAACGGTAGGAACTCAGAATCGGTCATGAATCAATAGCCATACTCAATGTGTGCTAGTTCTCTGCATTTGTTTCTTGCATCTGTGCAATTCTGAAGCAAAACTTTCAGTTTCGTTATTTAAGTAGTTTAATGTTTATCTTCTGGCTTTCAGAATAATGAGAAATCTTTTGAATTGGCAGATGTTTACAAATGGAATGAGGGAGAGTGTTTCTTCAGTGGTCTGCTTAAAAGATGTTCCTCTTGAGGCATTCAAGATTATGCTAGAATTCATGTACAGTGGAGAACTTAATAAAGAAGCTACTGCAGGAATCAATACCTTGTTACTTCAGCTACTTTTACTAGCCGATGAGTTTGGGGTGACACTTCTTCATCAGGAGTGCTGCAAAATACTTCTGGAGTGCCTCTCAGAGGTAATCTTGTGATTTTGACCTCTTTCTAGACATACTTCCTCTTTTGTTGCTAAACCTGTATCTGTCGTGTGCATGTTGAAAGTGCTAAATGTCAGACTACAATTAAAAGAGTGGAGAAGTGATGCGGTTCGGAGTTGTGAGCGTGAGCAGAGCCGTTTTATGAAAATGAGATATAAATATTAATACCTTTCATCTATACATTATATGCAGGGATGGAGTTCTCCTATTGGAAGAAGGTTCAAGAACTTTTTCTATTATGCCAAGTTTAGTGGACGAGGAAGAAGACACTTTGGTAAAGTCTTTGGATCGTGATTGTGATACTAACTATTGATCTTTATTGCAGGATTCAGTATGCCCAATTCTTCAAGTGATATCATCGATTCCCTCATGTAAGCTCATTGAAGAAACCTGTGAGAGGATATTCTCCATGCACTTCGATTATTGTACAACTGCAAGCATTGACTTTGTCATGTTAGATGAATCAAGTTTTAGCAATATCCTTCAGGTGATCATCATTTCCTCCTTATACATGATAAAATTATGAAGAGTGTTGGGATTTTTTGTACTTAAATCTCGATTCTCTAGTTGGAGTAGATGTCTGCAAGGGGGGATATCTTTTGCGAACTTCAACAAGTGCAGTATAATAGTGGGTCATATTTAATGTTTCATCCCTTGGACAGAAGAGTTCAGATGATTAGATCTTTGGAAATATTCTTGATAAGGAAGAAAATTATAAAATTCACTTTATTTAGAGATGCACTAGTAAGTTTTATATCCCATTGAATTGACAGTATATCTCTCTCACGATAAACGATTTCATTTTTCAGCATACAGATTTAACAGTGACATCTGAAGAGAGAGTTCTCAATGCCATCTTGCTTTGGTGCTTACAAGCAAGAGAACTGTATGGATGGGAAGCAGTAAACGAATTGATGGTAAATTCAACACCTGAGATGCTTTTTGGAGAGAGACTTGAGTCTCTAAATGAATTTCTGCATCTTGTGCGGTTCCCTTTACTTTCACCTGATTTGCTGAATAAGGTATATACCTTGAAATTTAGGAGCACCTCACTTCCCGGTCATTCAAGATTAATGTATACTAAAGTTGGCTCTATTAATTGTTGGCTTTGATGGGATTCCTGCAGTTTGAACAGAGTAGCCTTAGCCAGCAAATTCCCACTTTTGACCATCTGGTACGTTGCAATCCTTTAGAGAAAGATTCCATGGCATGGACTAACATTTATAATTTTTCTTATGTTTTGTCATTTTGATAACTTTGGAGTATTAAATCATATACTATTTAACAGGTTAAAGAGGCATTAAGATTTCTGGAATTTGAGATCACCGATTTTCAAGGCAACCAGAGGTGAGTATACTTGAAAGGTTTTATTCAAACCACCCTGTGACCGTAGTTATATATGGTATTGCAATATCCTCAAGGGAGTGACCTAGTATATTACGCGTCTAATAAATGAAGGAACTATTTGTCGGTCCGTATGCATGCTAAAACCTGTCTTTCAATTGGAGCATGACTATACAAAATGTCTAAAAGCTGATGCTGATGAAGTTCTCTGTATCTTATGATAATAGATTTCAGCATAGAAAATCAAGTTTTAAGGAGCTGCTCTACATATGCGATGGAGATAGCAACGGGGTCCTTTATTTTGCTGGCACATCATATGGGAAACACCAGTGGGTAAATCCTGTTTTGTCCAAGGTAAATCCACAGCTGCAAAAAGCAATTAACCTTCCTCCTTTTGACTTGCTACCGTTCTAAAAAATATACTATTGTTTACCATCTCATTCTGTCATCTGTTTAACATTGGTAATTCATGTTTCAGAGAGTAATTATCACGGCTAGTAGCCCCATTTCAAGATGCACTGATCCCAAGGTGTTGGTGTCAAGGAACTTCCAGGTATGAATAGGATGACATTCAATTATTGTGAAGTATCTTCTCCTTTTAAATTAATTTGAGAAAAAAAGAAAGAAATATTCTTTTGCTCTCTCTTTTTCATTGATGGCGTTAAGGACACAAAAGAGTGTGTTAGCTCCATAATATGAACGATGAAATTTTTTTTGGTCTCAGGGTACATCTGTTGCTGGACCTCAGATGGAGGGGGGAAGAAACACTTCGTGGTGGATGGTTGATATTGGTCCGGATCACCAGGTTAGATTTATTGGTTTGTGTATAATTTAATTGTGTGTACTCAAGGGAGCTGAAAGAAGTTTTTGTAAAATAAGATGTATGTTGTAACTTAGACAATCACTTCGTCCGTGCTGATTCTCAGATTCATCTGTATTTTTAATTGACTTGTGAAAATGAAACATTTAAAATTGAACATCGATAACTTGCTTTTCTCATTGTAAGGGCATTGCACGATATCATGGTTGTCTAGAGTAGTGCTGGTCAGTATACCTTGGATCAAGATATTGAAAGTGAACACTTATCTCTGCTCTTTTGGTTTCGTTAAAAGTACTCTCTCTCGTTTATAGCACACACAAACTGCATGTCAATATCCCTGATTGATTTTCCCATTTGGTATTCAACTAGAAGATGAAACATCTGACGCATTTAATATTTGATGAATCGATGCAGCTCATGTGTAACTACTACACATTGAGACAGGATGGATCAAGAGCATTTATCAGACGTTGGAACCTTCAGGTAAGCAGCTCACTCAACATTCACAAACCAGTGTACACATTATCTCTAGTGGATCTGTGGATGTACTCGTAACTCGTCTATAGATTATACATATATACATACCAACATCTCCATTTTGTAGAACTGAAACGGTGTTAAAAGTGGCGTTCTAATAACAATTTTTGGTGAATTGCATTCTCAGGGCTCTTTGGATGGGAAAAGCTGGACAAATCTGAGAGTACATGAGAATGATCAAACTATTTGCAAGCCAGGTCAATTTGCATCATGGCCAGTTACTGGTTCAAATGCATTACTTCCTTTCAGATTCTTTCGAGTTCTCATGACCGGTCCTACTACAGACGATACTAACCCCTGGAACTGTTGCATCTGCTTCTTAGAACTCTATGGCTATTTTCGTTAGCTCGGTGTTGGTTTGAACATTAGTTTTATTTTTCTTCATGAAACCCTTCATTTACAGTCAAAATGTTGTATGGTTTTCGTATTTCTCAATGATGTTTACAGTGTAGTGTTGTCATCTCTACTCTTGCCTGTTACATATTTTTGAGTTTATGATCATGTTTAATATCAGAATATGAATTCAACATCTATTATATACATAAAAATAGCTAGTACATTTCGTGTGCATGATCATCTACGTCATTGGCATTTTGCAGAGATTAGGGTATGGTATATCTGACATTAATTTTAGTAATTTTTGTTACGTATACATAGTAAATATTGAATTAATCACATGAAAGGTGGAAATTATATTTTGACTTTGGCACCAGCAAAAGCATTGGTGCAGTTGACCTGTAGTTCACTTTAATAATAAAATGGTAATTAACGGTCAATGTTAAAATTCTCATTTCAAGTGTGATTAGAATTAGTCATTATTAAAATGTATACTTTAAGTGATTTGATGGCTCATAATTAAAAAATTTTCATTTCATGCTAAAATTGTTAATTATTGTAATGTTGACCACTAAATTTATGTATTCGGCGTAAAATCAAAGTATATATACAATCAAATCAGCTAAAATTAAATTGAATTTGATAGAAAATATTTTAATATCAAATTCATTTCAATTAGTCGGTATCGATAGGTTAAAAAAAAAAATACACATTTCCTTCGTATGAACCGTGAACCTTTGATAACGTGGAAGTTCAGAGAAGTAAAGTTTAAGAATAAACTGACAAATTAATTTCTTTCATTTGGCCCACTACTAAATTTGCTTTACCTTCTAACGGGTTGGAGTCTGGAGACTAAATGGTATAAAATATTAATAAAAATTTTAAAACGGTATATAAAATTGTATATTAATCGTTTTGCTTAATATAAAATTTTATATATCGTTTTGAAAATTTTGTTAATATTTTATACCATTTAGGCTTTGAACTCTCAAGTTGTGCCCTCATTGTTGAATGATATTCATTTTTCATCCCTTAAGTTCAATTTGATTGTCATACTCACCCAGGATGTTCTCAAAAATGCTTTACCATTCAAAAATTTTATCTTAGTTCCTATGAACTTTATAAGAAGCTTTATTTAATTGGACATGTTATATTATTAGATAATATAATCCGTGACCCACTAGATATGTGTTTAATATTGTAAATTTGTAATCAAGTGCATTTACTTTTTAATTAATTATTTAATGTCATTAAAATAAATCTTTTTTTGACATTCTAAAATTTTGGGCAGAATTAGTTCATCAACATTGGTGACCAAATAGATATGTGTTTAATATTATAAACTTGTAATCGAGTGCGTTTACTTCTTAATTAATTATTTAAGGTCATTAATATAAATTATTTTTTGACATTCTAAAATTTTGAGCAAAATAATTAGTTCATCAATTATTAATACATATCAATGAAAAGAACAAAACTTACTTAGTTTATAAAGCAACAAACAAATTTAGATTGCTCCATCATATTTTCCAATATTAACATTTCAATGCAAGAAAATGAATAATTTTATACTTGATCTTATAACTTATTTTTTGGCCTAATCAATAAGCAGTTAAAATTCATAACTTGATTAAGGGTGTATAGTTTGAAGCTTAAAATTATACCATAACTATCTAATTAATTTATAACTAGATTTGAAATCTATTTATTTATACATATATAATAAACTTTTGAACATACATATATACAAAATATAAAATTGTACAGTTTATATAAGTCAATAAATCCTTAACTATATCTGCATTTATCACTAAAGAAAGTAAAAGGAACTCTTTATAAAAAATATACGTGCACAAAAAATCAACTATAACTATTATGTATGGTTTGGATCGATAAATATCGAAATTGTATAATAGAAATATAAAAAACTAAAAAAATATGTTTTAGTTCAATTTCGAAACGAATGGGGTCTGTGTGAAATATTCAAAAAGTGGAGGACTACAAAGGGTCATAATGTTTTTTTTTATTATTTATTAAAAGCCACTAAAATGAGGAATCAAGAATCAGAACCTCTAAGAAGGCGAAAGCTGAAGCAAAGTAGCATAATTTGATCAATGGAAATTAATTTCAATGTTTTATCAAAACCCATTCGAGGATCTTTTCCATTTTCCTCACCTAGAGTTTCTCCACGGGTAATTTTTTTTACTAATTTCATGTTAATTTCAGTTGATTTTAGCCTTTTCATTATATTTTCCTGTAGTTCTGGATCGTCTCCTTAAATTTTTTTTAATATATAATATCATTTATGGAAGAAAAATGACACTTATAGAACCTTACGTAGTATCATGTGACAAATTTGTAAGATGGTTGAGTGTATAAAAATCAAAAACTGAGAGATGATGGGTGTGTGGGGAGAGACCATATTTAGAAAGAGTGTTGTAGGAGGTTATGGAGGACACAGATGAGGGGTAGAAGGTCAGTTAGGTATTTGAGTGTTGTTTCACTTATCCTTTTATACTAGTAGTCGTGGAATTAGTTGGGTAGTTTCTTGTTTTGTTATTTGATCTTTGTTACTGTTTTCTGTTTCTTGTACTTTGATTTTTGTATTATATATCTTGTTGTAGTTATTGTTCCTCGGTTTCGAATGCTCTAACATGCTTCCTTTTGTGTTTTATCATGGCTTCTTCATATTCGCGTTGCTTTGAAATGCTTTTACTTTAGCTGAGGTCTATTAAAACAATCTTTCTATCTCGTTAGGGGTAAGGTCCTCCCCCAACTCCACTTGTAGGATTACGTTGTGTTTGTTGTTGTAAATCAATTATGTATACATAACAAGTGGATTTTTTACAACACAAACACAGGGTCAAGGCCAAAGTTCTGAACAAATGGACATGCTTTTAGCTCTTTCCCTGGATGGAAGAGGAGTAAAAGTAAACATTATACCCTACAACTCTATTATTAGCCTAAACGGTTCATTATATGTCCAGGGAAATGATAAAAATTGTTTCTTTCTGAAGTTATATAAGATTTGTTATGGATGTTGCTGGAAACATAATAAGTTATAATGCGAGATAGCTACTGAAGTTTGTTTTTTCTAGCCTTTTGAATGTACCAGTGATAGATTCAGTATCGAACGAGAGTGTATTGATTACCTGGTCATGATGTTTCTTATTTTTACATTTTTCTTTTGGTGTTGGACTGCAATTGAAAATGTTGTATCATATGAGACGGATAATTGAGAATGTGTTCTTTGAATGGACCTTGAGAAGCTCAAATGCCTACTCCAATAATTTCTATGAATTCAAATTCAGTTTATGGCTACGAGTCAGTTCAGAGATTAGGATATGCTGCATGTACATGTTCAATTATACTGCAAGATTTCATAAGTTCTCAAGATATCCATGTAACCTCGAGAATTTCTTTGACAGGCTTCTAGAACTAAGATATGTTTTCCTTCTCAACATAGTACTGGACTGAAGTTCGGATCTGAGGGACGGTCTTGGGATATTTCTAGCACCCCAAAATCAAGAGTTAGAAAAGATGAAAGGGTATGTTTGATAATTGATATGGTTGCACGGATAGTATATAAATAGTTGGAAAATTTCTGGACTGGTGTTCATAGCATATTTGATCTGTGCACCATGTGGAGACGTCAAACATGTGTTACTTTGTCCCGCCAACTTAAATTACCTTAACTTGGGAAAGGAGCTCTTTACTCCTGCGGGCATTTGTTATTTGAATTACAATCTTTATGAGCATGGTGTTTCCACATTATCAACTTCTTTCGTGTTGTATATAACAGTTTTTAGCTCCGTTGATACCTTTCTTCCTTTTGATATAAACTCACTGTGGTGCATTGCTTGCTTAGATGAAGCACAGCTCAGCTATTTCCGCTGTTTTGACCAATGATAACTCGACAATGGCATCCAGAGAGGAAGATGTCAAGACTGAAAATATTGGCCTCCTAAATTTGGATCCAGCTTTGGAACCTTATCTAGATCACTTCAGATACAGAATGAAGAGATATGTGGATCAGAAAATGCTCATTCAAAAATATGAGGGAGGCCTTGAGGAATTTGCTCAAGGTAAGAGCCAAGAGTTGTGCTTTAGGCAGTTTGACCTTATTGTGGAAGATGAATTGATTATACCTACTTTGACTTTGCTAGAGAATTTTGCATACCGGGGCGTAAGTAGTGGCTCCATTTAGGTGGCACGAAGCTATTTTTCAATCTTTTAAAAAGCTGTTTGATTGGGTCTTCAAGAAAGTACACAAGTTTTTTGGAGAAGTGACACACCCCTAGGTGTCAGTGGCAAAGCCAAGATTTTCACTAAGGAGATTTGAAATATAAGAAATATACACACAAAGAAGCTGAGGGGATTCAACATGTACTGTATAAGCATCAAATATGGTCTTAAAGCAATTTTGTAGAAAAAAAGAAAGTCTTCCTTCTGTTGCTTCACAATTTCCTTCTATAATCATGGGTTACTCTTTCTGTTCAAAATAGCTTCCTTAATATTGATTTTTGTTGAGATTTAGCAGGTTTTTCTTTTGTAAACTGCTCTCTTTTTTTTGCAGGTTATTTAAAATTTGGATTCAACAGGGAAGATGGTTGCATAGTCTATCGTGAATGGGCTCCTGCTGCTCAGTAGGTCCTCCTCTACTACAAAATAGTAGTTTCCATCATCATAACTGATTTCCTTTTAAAGCATGGTGTTCCAGCATTATTGGCTTTTTACATCTTCTAATTGCTATTAAGGTTATGCTTCTAATTAACTCATCCACAATGCAGGGAAGCAGAAGTTATTGGTGATTTCAACGGATGGAACGGTTCCAACCACATGATGGAGAAGGACCAGTTTGGTGTTTGGAGTATTAGAATTCCTGATGTTGACAGTAAGCCAGCCATTCCACACAACTCCAGAGTTAAGTTCCGTTTCAAGCATGGCGAGGGAGCGTGGGTAGATCGTATCCCTGCTTGGATAAAGTATGCCACTGTAGACGCCACAAAGTTTGCAGCACCATATGATGGTGTCTACTGGGACCCACCGCCTTCTGAAAGGTTTCGTTATTCATACCTTGAAGCTGAATTTTGAACACCATCTTCACAGGCATTTAGATTCATGTTCTTGCTAGTCTTTTTATGTAAGACATTTTGAAATGCAAAAGCTAAAATAATGTGTCTTTACTAATTTGGACTTGATCCATACTCTTCCCCTTAACAAAATAAATCAATCTATAAGTGCTTGATAACTTACTACTTCAGCAATTAAACAGGTACAACTTCAAATACCCTCGCCCTTCCAAACCCCGAGCCCCACGAATCTACGAAGCACATGTCGGCATGAGCAGCTCAGAGCCACGTGTAAATTCGTATCGTGAGTTTGCAGATGATGTTTTACCTCGAATTAAGGCAAATAACTATAATACTGTCCAGTTGATGGCCATAATGGAACATTCTTACTATGGATCATTTGGGTATCATGTTACAAACTTTTTTGCTGTGAGCAGTAGATCTGGAAATCCGGAGGACCTAAAGTATCTGATAGATAAAGCACATAGCTTGGGTTTACAGGTTCTGGTGGATGTAGTTCACAGTCATGCAAGCAATAATGTCACTGATGGCCTCAATGGCTTTGATATTGGCCAAGGTTCTCAAGAATCCTACTTTCATGCCGGAGAGCGAGGGTACCATAAGTTGTGGGATAGCAGGCTGTTCAACTATGCCAATTGGGAGGTTCTTCGTTTCCTTCTTTCCAACTTGAGGTGGTGGCTAGAAGAGTATAACTTTGACGGATTTCGATTTGATGGAATAACTTCTATGTTGTATGTTCATCATGGAATCAATATGGGGTTTACAGGAAACTATAATGAGTATTTCAGCGAGGCTACAGATGTTGATGCTGTCGTCTATTTAATGTTGGCCAATAATCTGATTCACAAGATTTTCCCAGACGCAACTGTTATTGCCGAAGATGTTTCTGGTATGCCGGGCCTTGGCCGGCATGTTTCTGAGGGAGGAATTGGTTTTGATTATCGCCTGGCGATGGCAATCCCAGATAAGTGGATAGATTATGTAAAGAACAAGAATGATGAAGATTGGTCCATGAAGGAAGTAACATCGAGTTTGACAAATAGGAGATATACAGAGAAGTGTATAGCATATGCTGAGAGCCATGATCAGGTATTTTAAATTTATTTCTACAGCAAAATAATTCTCAGAACAATTGCTAGATAGAACCCAAATATACTTGTCCTGAAAGTATAAAGTACTTCTATCGCCATGGGCTTCAGAACATTGGTAGCCATTTAATCACAAGATAAGTTATTTATCCGGTGACATTTTTATGTTCACTCTTATTATGTCTGCTGGATACAGTCTATTGTCGGTGACAAGACCATTGCATTTCTCCTAATGGACAAAGAGATGTATTCTGGCATGTCTTGCTTGACAGATGCTTCTCCTGTTGTTGATCGAGGAATTGCGCTTCACAAGGTTTGTCTGTTGGTATTGCATTTAAGGTTCATATAGGTTAGCCACGGAAAATCTCACTCTTTGTGAGGTAACCAGGGTTCCGATGGATTATTCAATTTTCTGTTTATCCTTTTTATGCTTTGTGTTTCTTTTTCAATATCCCTCTTATTTGGAGGTAATTTTTCTCATCTATTCACTTTTAGCTTCTAACCACAGATGATCCACTTTTTCACAATGGCCTTGGGAGGAGAGGGGTACCTCAATTTCATGGGTAACGAGGTATGTCTTACAGCTTTAGATATTTTTTGATAATTACAATTAGTTTGGCTTACTTGAACAAGATTCATTCCTTAAAATGACCTGAACTGTTGAGCTTCAAAGGGGTTGAAACATAGAGAGAAACAACACGATGAATGTTTCCATTGTCTAGGGATTTTTTTTGTGTTGCTGAGATCACACGTCATCTTAGATATTACATTTTTTACTTTTTTATTGTATAGAAGATTACCTTAAAGAGTTTGCAAGTGTGTCTGTTTTGAAGTAATTGTGAAATGTTTGATGAACTTGTTACAGTTTGGCCATCCTGAGTGGATTGACTTCCCTAGAGAGGGCAATAATTGGAGTTATGACAAATGTAGACGCCAGTGGAACCTCGCGGATAGTCAACACTTGAGATACAAGGTTCAGTATTTTGAATCGCAGCTTGTTAAATATCTAGTAATTTTTAGATTGCTTACTTGGAAGTCTACTTGATTCAGGGGAGGATAGCCCATTTCATTTTGCTCTCTACTTATTTTCCATCGAATTTCTGATTTTTGTTTAGAGATCCAAGTATTAGATTCATTTACACTAATTACCGCATCATTTACTACCACTAAGGCCTTGATGAGCAGCTTAAGTTGATTCTTTAAGGCTATAATTTCAGGCTACCAATCCACTGCCTGCTATATTTGTTGGACACTTTTATTTACATGAAGTGATACTAATGGAAATGCCCTAATCTGATATCTATATTCCTCCGTCTTTCCTCCCCCTCGTGATGGAATGCAGTTCATGAACGCATTTGATAGAGCTATGAATTCACTCGACGAGAAGTTCTCATTCCTTGCATCAGGAAAACAGATAGTAAGCAGCATCGATGATGATAATAAGGTAAAATCATCTAACGTTGAAATGTTGGGTTTATGAATGCTTTAATTCTATCCCAACGACAAGTAGAAACCTTTTTACCTTCCATTTCTTGATGATGGATTTCATATTATTTAATCCAATAGCTTGTCAAATTCGGTAATATCTATACTGATTTATTTACTTCACTTTGCAGGTTGTTGTGTTTGAACGTGGTGACCTGGTATTTGTATTCAACTTCCACCCAAATAACACATACGAAGGGTATATATGTTTTACTTATCATGAAATTATTCCTCTGCTTGTTTTTAATGACTCAGCAAGTTTTATGGAGAAGTAACTGAAACAAATCATTTTCACATTGTCTATTTTAACTCTTTTTCTGATCTTCACATGACGAAAACAGGTATAAAGTTGGATGTGACTTGCCAGGGAAGTACAGAGTTGCACTGGACAGTGATGCTTGGGAATTTGGTGGCCATGGAAGAGTAAGGATTTGCTTGAATAACTTTTGATAATAAGATAACAGATGTAGGGTACAGTTTTCTGACCAAAAAGAACTGTAATTGTCTCATCCATCTTTAGTTGTATAAGATATCCGACTGTCTGAGTTCGGAAGTGTTTGAGCCTCCTACCCTCCCCCTGCGTTGTTTAGCTAATTAAAAAAGGAGAAAACTGTTTATTGATGATCTCTGTCTTCATGCACAGTTTGTTCTCATGACAGGTTGGTCATGATGTTGACCATTTCACATCACCAGAAGGAATACCTGGAGTTCCAGAAACAAATTTCAATGGTCGTCCAAATTCCTTCAAATTGCTGTCTCCTGCGCACACATGTGTGGTACAGTTTTTGCCCCGACCTCCCTTTTTATTGTGGTTTCGTTCATAGTTATTTGAATGCAGAGAAGTTAACTATTGATTGCCACCACAATCACCAGTTAGGTACTCTGAATACTAATTTGAAAGGTAGGAATAGCCGTAATAAGGTCTGCCTTTGGCATCTACTTTACAAAACAAAAGGATGCCAAATAATCTTCTCTATTTTCTCTTTTTCCCTAAACCAGTGCATGTAGCTTGCACTTGCATAAACTTAGGTAAATGAGCAAAAAGGAAGTCGATGGGAACTTATAACCGCCCTGAAGTAAAGCTAGGAATAGTCATTTAATGTCCACCTTTGGTGTCTGCGGTAACATCAACAACAACATACCTCATGTAGTCCCACAAAGTGCAGTAAAGGGAGGGTAGAGTGTATGCAAAACTTACTCCTATCTTAGAGGTAGAGAGGATTTTTTCAATAGACCCTTGGCTCAAGAAAAAGAAGTCCAAAAAGAAGTAACAGAAGTGAAAGCAATGCGTGTAGCTAAGCGACCCATCTTGTTTGGGACTGAAGTAGTTGTTGTTGTTGTTGAAACAGTGCATTTAGATGAACGCATGTCAGAAATGGACAACACAATTATTTGTGCAAGTCAAAAAATGTACTACTAATCTTTGTTCAGGTTTATGTTTAGAAAAGTTAAATAAATGAATTTTGCAAGTAGAAAGATTGCTGGGAGAGAAACTTATTTATATTGAACTAAGCTAAACTATATTCATCTTTTTTTTGCTTCTTCTTCGCCTTGTTTGTGAAGGCTTATTACAGAGTTGACGAATGCATGTCAGAAACTGAAGTTTACCAGACAGACATTTCTAATGAGCTACTACCAACAGCCAATATCGAGGAGAGTGACGAGAAACTTAAAGATTCATTATCTACAAATATCAGTAACATCGGTCAGACTGTTGTAGCTTCTGTTGAGGAGAGAGACAAGGAACTTAAAGATTCACCTATCTGTAAGCATCATTAGTGATGTTGTTCAAGCTGACTGAGGTGATTCGGATGCAAACGTCTGGATCAGATGTCTTCTACGTTGGTGATCTTAGTCCGCGCATGTTGCCTTCAGGGTGGTAGCATTTCCTCTGCAAATTATTAGCATCCAATAAATTTACTGGTTGTAAATAGAAAAAATGCATTTGCATGTATGTGTTCCTCTGAAATTTTCCCAGTTTTTGGTGCTTTGCCTTTGAAGCCAAGTCTCTATATGTAATAAGAAGACTAAGAACAATCACATATATAAAATGTTACTAGTAGATTAGATTACAGTCTCTCATTCTGTTCTTTTTTGGTTCATTCTTTCCAAATCCAAAGTCATTTTTATCAAAGATATTTCATTAGGCATTCGAATTAAGTCATGTTTTAATTAAATGCTTCGACTTCTAAAAAAGTGTTTCAAATAGATAAGTACGAAAATTTGAAACCGCATTTGTGTGTTCTCATTTATCTATAGTTAAGTTAATCACGTAAAATATGTTATCTTGTTTAACTAAACGTATTCGCTAAAATAATAAACTGTAAATCATAGACGTTTTCTACTTATGAGTGATGCATTCAATTAAATAAGATCACATATTTTATGTAGTTGATTTAACTAATAGATAAATAAAAATAAATCCAAACTTTTACGATTCGAACAAAAAGTGTCTTAGTGAAATATTTTATTATGAAGTTGAGGTACTCAATAAATATTTTCACAAGTTTTAAGAGGTTGTCTTTTTTTTTAAAAAAAAAACAAAAAACAAATCGGGGCCCGATTACAACTCTCGGGTCAGTCTTGTTAATGGTGGATTAATCTCGGTATATTAGTATTGAACTGAAAAAAACTTCAATTTTGAGATCAACAAAATGGGGGAGAAGAACAAGTACAGTATAATTATACCTACCTACAATGAACGTCTCAATATTGCTCTCATCATCTACCTCGTCTTCAAGCATCTCACGTAAACACTCTTTCTCTCTATCCCGTTTCTTTTTTTTTTGTGTGTGTGTGTGTGATCACTGCTATTAAAGTTTCTGTCTTTTTGGAAAATATTTGCATCTGGAAAAATGGGTTTTATGATTTATTAGAAAAGAATTGTTTTTTGGTTTTTATATTCGATCTTCTGTAAGCAACTTAAATTTGGCATGAATTGGAGCTGTGTAGAGGAAATTGACTAGAATTTTGTTGAAGTTGTTGCTATTAAGATCGTTTGTGTAATATCCCAGCATTGATTAATTGAATTAATCTATGATCTATGTGAAAACGGTTATCTTTATCATCAAAATCTAGGAAAAGGTAGTCTTCAATTTTGAACTGAATAGGAGAGGAGAAATTAGAAAGGAGTATAGAATGAAATGGAGAAGAAAGTAGATAGAGTTAAGAAAAGAGGCAAGAAAGTGTAAAGAAGAAGCGAAACGAAACAGAGAGCAGAGAGGAAGATCGGGTGATAGAGAGATTAGATGACCAGTATAGGTATAGAAGGGAGAGAGGAATGAGCATTTTCCACATTTTCAGAAGCTTTTTCTACCCCTAGCTTCTATCTCTTTGTGTGTTTGTGAGTGAGATGTTCAGTTACAACTCATGTGCCACCCATGTTCTCACAACTATTTGTGGATTCATGACAGTTTGATTTAAATTTGAGTTAGATAGGCATGAGAATTTGTAAAGATTGTATCTTTTTGGAATCTAATATAGATGGTTGGGAGCTTTCGTGAGGATTGTAACTTTTTGAGGGAATCCATTGATTAGTAGGCTGGAAAATAACGTGGCTTACACCCAAATTCCAAGTGATTGTTGGCAGATATCACTTATCAGGAGCAAATTTGGAAAGGGCTATGTCAAAACATTTTACAGTTCTTGGAATCAATTTTCACCATTTATAAATTATTTTCGAAGATGATCTTTCTTTTTATAAGGAATTTGGGGGATCTATGCATTAATTTTTGTATGGATGAGGAGTTAGGTTCTGTCCTTTACATGCTTACCATTTTTTTCATATTTATTTGCTCATTGCTAATAATATTGATGCTCAACCACGAGAGAAGACATTGTTATTGAGATTGATTTATATAGATGTCAGGTCCTGTTTTATTCGACCACATTGTTGTTTATGACGCAAGAAAAATGTACACCATGTTCATGACATCATTTAGTGTCTTTGAGGGGGATGTTCCCATTTTGAGGACTAAAATTCATTTTTCCCTTGTATTTGAATTAAATCTCAGCTTATTTTTTCATATGCAATATTTAGAGGTGATAAAATCATGTAAATGCATAAGCAGATTCTTATTGCAAAATTTGTTTTTTCTTGACTCAGGGATGTTGATTTTGAAATAATAGTAGTGGATGATGGAAGTCCAGATGGCACACAGGATATTGTCAAACAATTGCAGAAAGTATATGGAGAAGATCGTATTGTTAGTAGCTTCTTACTTCATCCAGTTGTTGCACATTATGCTTCCCTGATCATACCAGTTTATCATCTCACTTTGCTCATTTCTCTTGTTTACTACAGTTATTAAGACCTCGACCTCGGAAACTTGGTCTAGGTACTTCCATTTTATTATGATAACCATGATTTCTTTTTCATACGAAGATGTTAGCCATGAATAGTCTCTGACATTCCTCTTATCTCAGGCACTGCGTATATTCATGGTTTGAAGCATGCCTCAGGCAATTTTGTTGTTATTATGGATGCGGATCTTTCTCACCATGTAAGTATGATTGAAGATAAGGGCCTCGTTTGGTTTCCTTTTATATTTTGTCTTTTTGTTGTGAAATGTCCTTTATCTATTTGTTGGAACATCAAGTGTTTTTGTTGGGAAAGGAACAGAAAGGGGATATGTGGTGTGCAGTGGGTTTTTTTTATGCTTGATGTTATGGGAAGAAACGATTCAAATAGCTCTGGGTGTGTATATCGAATAATTAAATTTATTTTTTGGGTTAATCGTTATTTTTCACGCCCTCATTGTTGCACTATTGCATATCCTGTCTGTGCCTGCGGTGATTTAGTTCCCCCAGCATCCAGCACCCTCAATAGTAAGAAAAAGGGCAATTTGTTCCTTGGACAACTGAAACTTGATAGTGTAGGCCCACTTCATCAAAACTTAAAAGTGTAGGACCAAAAATCAGTGACTTCCTGAATTTAATTATGTGAGCCTGTATATTGTTAGTCTGTCTCATAAAATATTAGTCTCTATACCAAGCTTATTTGATTTTAAATTTTATGGTTGATTCTTTTATACTTTTTTTTACAGCCAAAATACCTGCCAAGATTTATCAAGTGAGTATTTGTTTTCTTAAATTTCAGTTTTCTTGTAATGGTGAGCACTAGAACTATAATTTAAATTTTATGTCTAGGAAACAAATGGAGACAGGTGCCAATATAGTTACTGGAACTCGATATGTTTCTAGTGGTGGTGTCCACGGATGGAACCTTATGCGCAAATTGACGAGCAGGGGAGCCAATGTCCTTGCACAGACACTACTTTGGCCGGGTGTATCAGACTTAACTGGATCCTTCCGGTATGTTTTAATTTGGAAGTAGAGGAAAATCTGTGGTTCGATGAATTGTTATGAGCATATTTAGGAAATGTACTTTGCATAAACCATAAGGGGTTGCTTAGATTAGGATTACTTCCTAATATCTGGGACTTCGGCGTGGAGATTATAAATCTAATGGAATGCTGGATTGGGAGATAATGGTTGTAATTGTTCAAGACTTCCTATTTTTCTACAAACTTATAACTAAAAGGAGGGAAGTCCACATAGAAAAGGAAAAAAGACACTGTACTTTTATATGGAAATTGATTTGGTCTCAGGAATCATTGTTTTGTGTGATTTTTTGTTCTTAAGAAACTGAATGATCATCACGTGTTTTACTCTTATATACTCTAATGCTCACAATTAATGTAATTTGTATAATCATTGTCTGAAACTGAATTGCTTGTTTTGAAGGCTGTACCAGAAGTCTGCACTAGAAGACATCATAAGCTCTTGTGTCAGTAAAGGATATGTTTTTCAGATGGAGATGATTGTTAGGGCTTCAAGAAAAGGTTACCGCATTGAAGAGGTAGCTAAAGACATGGATTTACTGTTGAATACTAATTAATCCACTGCATTGACATTTGTTTGGACAAGAAAATCTTGTCTCTTATTGCATCGTGCTACTAACTGCATAATTTATGATGTCCATAGTGCTATTCTAATATTAATAATGATGCAAACTAATGGCAGTTCTTAAGCATTTAGTTGGTTATATGCTCTCAAACTGGGAGCTTTGTTGGTTGCTATCCCCCAGTTGTCTCTCATCCTAACATTGTATTATGCGGCTGTAAGCCATTTGATTTTTCTAAGAGAGCTCTCTTCATTATTATTGTTGTTTTTCCTGAGTCAATTGCACCCCCATCCCCACTCCGTGTATTTTTTTTCTTTTTCATCTCAGTTCTTCACAATAGTCACCTGCAACCACTTCATTGTTTGGTTTTATTTTTATGATGTACTTTTCATCTTTCCAAAGGTAGCCTGAATTCAAGTTGGATTTTACTATTTGTAGGTTCCAATTACTTTCGTTGATAGAGTATTTGGAAGTTCTAAGCTTGGAGGATCTGAAATAGTGGAGTATCTAAAGGGCCTTCTGTATCTTCTGGTTACAACTTGATATGTTTAACAAGCTGCATGACCAGAGAATCTGAAGACTTGAGTTGTTTTGCAACCTGTGACATTCTGAAGACTTGAACTAGGACCATATAACAAATTCTTTTTCTTTTTGCTTCAGCTGATGTAACCAAAACTTTGATGAATGAGCTATTATGTATTGGAAAGAGTGTTGCTGAAGTAATTTCCAATGCTACTTTGGTTTATTTTGTGGATGATGCTTTCCATTTTTGGATAATACACTTGTTCAAGTTATCTGTGAATATTAACTTGCATTTTCCAGCTTATATAAATGTCTACTTCTGGCTGAACTAGTGAGGGAAATCAGGTATCCTGAAGTTGCACATATTTATATTGAGTTCAAGCTGAATATATTGGTAAATTTTGTTAAGATTGGTGCGGCTTCTCATTTTTCTTTGTTCTTCTGTCCTTCCCGTCTATACTTGCTACAACAATAAGCTTCTTCCTTTTGTAGAACTATATCACAACACCAAATAATTTGGATCAATAGGACTAATTACATATGGAGATGGAGTGATTGAAAATAAGCAGGACACAACTCTCAATGCAAGTAGTTCAATAGACTTATCTTGGTTCTGCAATGTAAAGATTGCATCAATACATGCACAATAAACTTAACGATAAGCAATGCAAAAAAGAAAATTCATATTACAATCAGCCATGAAAGTGAACTGAAGCTATCAGCTACATAGCCTCTTCGTTGTACTTCAAACATCAAACACCCTAATCTGAAAATTTTGTGACATAACTAACTACATTTGCCATCCAAATCATCCAAAAACTACTACTTCTTACTTTTTTGTTCAACAAACGTCTATAAGGGGGGAAATCATTCCAACTCAAATTTTCCGAACTCTTCTGGCTGTAGTTCTCCTCTCTGATAACCCCACAGATTTGTCCATGCTGATTGGTAAAGGAGGCTTCCTGTTCTCCTTACTAGCTGTGCTTCTCAAGAAATACCTTGAAGTTTCTCTCCTCTCTGCTATTGGTGTAGAAGCAACAACTGATTTCCTAGCGCTTTGGAACATCTTAGGCTCTCCTTTTTTCTTGGAAGATTCAACTCTAACTCCCAAATCATACACTGGTTTCTTCTCATCCACAGTGTCACCACCCTTCTTCCTCTTCAATCTCTCATTCCTTCTAGCAGAGTACTCTTCATAAAACTTGCCCCTTTCGAATAAAGGACTTCTCTTTGCATTCAATGAATCAGAGTTATCAGCAGCATTCACATCCTCGTTACCAAATTTGTTCTGCACCATTTTGGACAAAGCCCTTAATTCACAAGAAATGGTATGGTACTCTGGACGAAGTTCCCATTCTTCAACACTGCTGCTAACCCTCTTAGGCAACTGAGTTTTCAAAGAATCTGCATACAATCTAAAATTTAGCCCAAAAAAAGAGAGACCATCAAAATTGAGATGATTAAGGGGGGCTCTCAAACTTTGCAAATAGTTTCAACTACTATACGAAGCATGGATGTTTGTCCCTGTTTAAATTCAAAATTAAGCTAATTCTTTCAAAACTATCCACTTGTTCCTTGATTATATTCAAAAACCTGAAAAGAAGAACAACACAATAACAACAACTAAGCCTAAATCAGGTATATAACAAATCTCAAACACCCATTTTGTTTTCATAACAAGGGAACCACAGCTGTTACCCTTTTGTTAGTGCGCAAACAACAAAGGAAATATAAACCGCAATAGGCAACAAAAGCCCCGCGTGACAAGCTCGACCTAGAAACACATACAGGTGATATGGAACCCAGGACCCTAAGGGAAATCCCAGGCTCAACCAACTCGGTCACTCGTTTCTCTTCATCCCAATACATACAAAATATAAAAGGGGTCTCAAATTTGCCTTCCAACTCTAAATACAGTACTTATACAAAGCTCAATAGTTAACACCCATTTCTCTTCATTCCAATACAGACAGAACTCAAAAAAAAAAAAGGCTCAATTTTTTCGTCTTCCAGCTCTAACTACAATACTAATCATACAAAACTCAACAGTCAACACCCATTTCTCTTCATTCCAATACACAAAAAAACTCAAAAAGCAAACGGGGTCTCAACTTTTGGTCTACCAATTCTAAATACAGTACTAATCATACAAAATTCAACAGTCAACACCCATTTCTCTTCATTCCAACACGCACAAAACTCGAACAAAGCAAAGGGGGTCTCAAAAATTTAGTCTTTCCAGCTCTATACACAGTATTACTACTAATTATACAAAATACCTGGTGGGGTTCGAATGAGGTTTGGAGTAGATTGAAGAACACGACGATTCCGAATTCCAACAGGAGATCTAGTAGGAAGTGGGGGTTTACGGCTAGATCTCATCATCATCTTGGACATGAAAACCAAATCAGAACTCAAGATTCAATAAGCGGCGGAAAATTATGAAAGAGGAGAAAAAAATTGTGTTTTTTTTTTGGCTTAGTGCTTTGAGCGTTCTTCTACGGCAATAGTTTATTGTTGTCAATTTTTGTCCTTTTTTAGATGAGTTTGAATTTGGCCCTAAAGTAGGGAGAAGCGCTCCAACGGTCAAATTCAACGATCGGACGGACACAAATCGTCTGATATTTAAAGAAAAAGATTGATGTCAATTGTGATTTCAAAGTTGATGTACGTTTTTTTCGGCTATAGTTAAATATAAATAACATACTTATATATATAATTTTTATAAATAAGATCCTATGTAATATGATAAAATTTTAACACCAAAATGCCTTAATAATTCAAGAAACAAGTTAAACTTTTAGGGTCTTTAGCTAGTTGATTAGAATTAAATAAGTTATTAGAATGTAAGAAAATTTACGTATTATTTTTTATACTTGGATTAGTTATTCATATAAAAGTTATACATATATTAGTTATTCATTTATACATAAATAATTTATTTTTTGTATATCTATCAGACGTCTTATAAAGTATACAATAATTAATACGTAAATAACTTGTTTGTCATCCGGCTACCAAACGAGGGCATGCATTTGATGTCATCGTCACATTTGTTTTAGTTAGGGGCGTGCATTCAATGCCATCATTGCCTTTTGTTAATTTATACAGGTAAATAAATCAAATTTAGATTATTTTTTAATATAATAAAAATCTTGTGAAAATCATAGAAGAAAAATAAGAAATTATACAAACAGTTCGTCAAAAATCCAGCATTTGAATTTTGCTGCATTTCTATCAAACAGTGTTAATTAATAGCAACTAAAGAATTTTTCGTTAATGACTTTTAAATTGAAGATTAACTAAGTAGATTACTCATACTAATAGCACGTTCAATTACAAGAGTCAACTATAACACGGGAGTTTGACTATTCAATGTCAAAGTAAAAATTTAAGGAATCCCATAGTGTAATTCAATAATTACACTCTGTCCCGATAAATTTAGTATTTACAGAAAATCACTTAAATTTGTTGTGCCGTGATACTTTAGACTCTAGTGATACATGGTAAATGATACATGGTAAGTTTAAACTGTTGAGAAAAAAATGAAGAAAAAATGGTAAATTTAATGTTGTTACTAAAACAACTTATTTTACGGTAATAGATCATTAATCAGCATAAATTCAGCACGTAATTGGATATTAATTTCAAATTTTAAAAATCAAAGATTATATCATCTAGTACGTAATTGGATATTAATTTCAAATTTTAAAAATCAAAGATTATATCATCTAGTTTGAATACATTTTTTATGAACAATCTGTTAAATTTCGAACTACAATAATTTTATTGTTGTTACTGTGGATTTTTCAAGATGAATACTTCAATTTTGATGAGACATTTCGGAATTGGGTGAACGAATTGCAGTATGAAAGTTACAAAATCGACGGAATCGTTGTTGGAGATTCAATTTCGTTTTCTATCGTTGTTGATACATATCTACTACATGTATCAGTGCATTGACTAAACATTATAACATGTGGTACATATCTAATACATGTATCAGTACATCGACAAAACACTATACACACTGATTCTATATGTATCATCAAACACAGTTATTAAACTTAGTGAATGATACATTATAACAATTTTCAAAACATGTATCAATACATCAACTAAACAACTAATACCTTACTGATACATGATATCAGTTTTCAGAAAATTCATACTACATGAAAAACATGTGATACATATATACTACATGTATCAGTGCATTGACTAAACGTTATAACATTTGGTACATATCTAATACATGTATCAGTACATCGATTAAACAACGAGTTACATTGAAAATCAACGAAGGCATTATACATTAGTTTAAGAAACAAAATCAACTAGATATATTAAATATGAAATCATATGTATTATAAAGGATGAAGTACAAAAAAATAAATCAACAATACAAATGACCAAGAAATCCCCCTACACTTTTACTTTGCTCTATACCAACTTCTGTATCTTTGTCTCACTGTCAACAATGGAAAATGACTTCATCAACAAAAGACGTCACTGGAAACGATGATGTTGCAAGGAGCAATGAGGATACATCATCTCTTTCACTTTTTCCTTATATATTTTGTAAAAATGTGGAAATGGAGGAGATCTGATAGTTCTTCGAAAAAAATTGTGAAACGAAAACTTACTTGATTCTTGAAAAATCTTATGGAGAGAGAATAAATCTGAAAATTAAAAAATAAAAGAAGTAAAGATTGAGGGAGTGAAAATAGGAAGAGGTTAAAGGGAGTGAAATAGGGAGGGATTAAGGGAGTGAAATTAGGAATAGAAACGTGTGCTTGAATGTGAAACGTATCTAGAACAATGGGATTTGAAAGGAAAATAAGGGATTTTGGAGATATTTTAAAATAGTAGGGAATAATGAAAATTATAAAAAATAAAAGTGTGTATTTAAGTAATTTATCCATCTTTAGTTGCCTTCAAATTGGCAACTTGTTGGATCAATTTCCTAGAGAAAATTTGGGCCAAATTCTTATTCCCAGCAGCCCATTGATTCTTCAACAAATAATTACCCAGGCCCAATTGAAATAACATCAGCGTACAACAGCGATACTCGACGACCCGGCCCACTTCCTTTTCGCCCAAATCCAGCCGTTGAAGACGAACGTCTCCAAACGGCACATTCGTACACCTGCAACAATTTCCCCCTTTCACTGTTGTCTCGAAAAGGGCATTGCAATTCAAAAATCTAGCCGTTTCCCCCCTCAGAAATCAGTCTATTTAAGGAGAGGAGGACTAAGGCATTTTGGAGCACAATTATTACTTACTAACTAAAACTTTCCGGAGATTTGGCTGGCCGGAAAAAGGTACTACCCCTCCCTCTATTTTCCGTTTGGTTAGTTGCTCATCGTCCATGATATTTAGCTATTAATGTGAAAAATGGTTCATTCCGTGTTATTAACCAATATGAATGAATCTATACATCCAGTTGTTCTCTAGCTTTCGATTTAAAATAGTTTGAAAGCTTTCAAGTATATTTGGTCATTGATTTGCTCATCTGCTCAGCTCTATTTTTCCTGGATTATCCATCTCTTTCTTTAGGTAAAACTTTATTGATTTGAGCTGCTCTTAATTATGGAATCATGTTTTGATATTGACTAAAGATAACTCGCGTCGTGTTTGTGCTTGTATGATGATTTAAATCCCTGATGCGGATATACTTTAGTCTTGTTGATTCTACCTCTTACATGTTTGTTTTGCATTTCATCGTAATCGTTTGCCATTATAATTAATTAGTTTCAAGACTATCGAGATTACATGTGCATGAGCTTTACTTGAACTATGGATTGGCTTTTCCTCCATAAGTTTTCAGACTAATTTTGACAGTTTAGTTGACAACTTTATATTTTAAAGTCCTCTATGTTTAATTTTCATAGTACTGTTAAAATTACAAGTGTTTGATATGTAGTAATGTACGCATTGCCATGAACATTAATTAATCCTCCCTGTGTTGTTTGAAACTCTTAACACTTTTCTATCGAGTCAGTTTCATCATTCATCCCAACGAAAGGGAAGCTGAAATGATGCAATTGTAGTAACCAAATAAAGCAGAAAACATACTCTGTGATTTTTTTTTCAAGATAATAGTAAACATTACTGTTTGTTAATTTGTGCATGCACAAATCAAATTTAGATTCGTTTATATAAGAAAAAGTTGTGGATAAAGAAATATAAAAAAAATACAGAAACAGTTAATGTCAAATGCAATAGAAGTGAAAACGTCTAATCTATTTCGTAATATTTGGTGTCCAAATCAACTTGTACCACCAAGAATTGATCACATGAGATCAACAAACTGTTTTTTGCATCAAACAACATATAAAAGACACACAAAACCAAAACAATTCAGAGAAAGCTCACAACGCATTTTGATATCAGAATGATGGGGTAACCCAAATCGCCGGGGATACAATATTAAAACCAGAAATGCCTTGATTCAAGGGTTCAATGGTTTCATCTTCGACATTGTAAGCCCCTATCTCTCTTGAATCATCTCCTTCGGTGTACACACGTGTCCAATCATAGGTAAAATATATATGATTAGGTTTCACTCCAACGAACTTGGAACAGTCTATGGCAATTGATGCATTACATCCCACATAAATTGCTTTGTCTCCCAAGCTTTTTATCTCTTCTGCTTCTCCTTTGATTGCATCTATTTTGAATAGTCGAAATTTATATGTCTTCGACACATTTGCTACATCTTTCACAATCATCAATTGTTGAACAAATAATAGTTCACCTGACACTTCAATGAGAAAGTGAGCGGACTGGTTTGTGTGATTCGATAAACCCACCATCTGAACAACCTCTCGTTGTTTTACAATAGGCTGAGGATTACTAGGCTCTGGGATGTCAATAGCTGAAACTAGCCACCGCCCTTTGTTGATATAAAGTTGTCCATTGAAGTATTGGATCATATGGTAATATGCATAAGTTTCTTCGAGAGTAGGAATTTTGGTCCAACAGAGGTCTCCAGGTCGCCAAAGAGCCAAACGGTATGTAGGCCGTCCATAGCAAATTATCAGAACATAGTCAGTTGTTACGGATGGGCTAGCAGATAATACAACATGGTTGATAGTCACGTAGGGACGTTTTGATTCCTCATCTCTCAAGCCAGTAGGCGGAGGAAGCTGAATTTGGACGCGTGAGAAAGGGTGCAACAAAGTCATCTCTCCTGTAAATGCTCTATAGTTCACCGTGAAAAGCCATCCCTGTGTTGGTAAACAGAGTTTCCCTCTAGCTTCTGGGAGGAAAATTCTGCGAGAAATTTTCCTCTTGGAAAGAGAGTAGAATTCTCGATAATCATCATCCCCTTTAGCAGCCAGCATAAGCAATGGAACTTGTGGCACTAAAACATCAAAATTTTCTTTGGTAGCAGCACTTCCCCATGATTTACAAACAACACCAAATCTAATGAAATCCTCCATCACTGTAACACGCTTTGCTATCATTTCAAGTAGTTCCAATGGAAATTCCGACCAGTTCGCCATACTTCCCAGAAAAAGGTATGAATGCTTCCTTCCTACATCATTTTGAACAAATAAACTCAATCATTTTGAACACAAGAAGAGAGATAATATGTTTTGTGTTACATCAAGATGCAGCTATATATAAGCCAATTACTACTACTCTTGGACACCAAGAAACAAAAAGTAAACGGCGGTCTTGCTAGTTTTCTCATTAAATATCTTATCAGAAATATTCAATGGTTGGTTTGATTTGTGATATTTAAAGAGGCAGTGTTCGTTAAAATAATCAACTAATTTATTATCCAATAATGCAATTTCTTTAGAGAAAGGTCGTATAATTTGACCATCCACCGATAGAATGTTCATCTTCATGCCTCTAATGAGATTTGAACCCAAATATGATGAAAGATCAAGTCAATTCAAAAAGTAAACGTCATCTCCAACACCAAATCACCTAAAACATTCAAAATCAATAGACCATGTTAAGTTCATTGTCACAAAAAGTTTTGTTTCCAATGCCTATGCTATATAGACAACCTTAGCATACTGAATATGACACAGACCAAAACCATTCAGAGAGCATACAATTAAAAGAGTTATACTTCTACATGTAATGGTGCCAAGTGGAGTCCCGTTTTGTTATCAGAATGATGGGGTAACCAAAATCGGCGGTGATACAAGATTAACCCAAATCCCGTTTTAATTGTCTTGCAGCTCTTCTTTTTTTTCAGTTCAGCAATTTCCGCAACTGATGTGATTGCTGAGATAAATCCAAAGTGGACGCAAAGCAAGCACTTTGGAGTCCCAGGTGAACGAAAATTTCTTCAAACTAGTGAATTCAAGCCGAGCCCCATTGCATGTGATAAACACATCTTCCGCAACGTACTTGCTGAGATAACAAATATGTCAATTAACAATTCTTTAATGTAAAATCTTTACTCAAATGTGTCCACTGCTTCAATCCCCTGAGCACCCCACGTCTTGTGTCGGCCTGGAATTTCTAAATCCCCTTGAAAGTTTAATCATATTATTAGCATGAGATCTAGTATTTTAGTACTGAGTCAATCTTATTCAGATTTAGTTTATATATTTGCTTTAACATAATTTGAGAGACATTTTCCCCGGAGGATAAGTGTATGTAAACATTATCCATACCCCGTGACAATTTCCAAAAGAACCTCAACTCAAGTACAACAAATCAAAGTAATGAAAAAGAAAATACAATATCGAGAAACACAAACGTGAACCTTCCATGTTCTCAAACCACAATATGGGAGGATTGAAACAAATTAAATTTATATCCTGTTGCTACCAGTCAAAATTGTTTTGTTTTCCCCATTATGACATTTCTATTTCTATGTATTTGTAAATACATAATTCTCAAAAGCTTACTATTATGTAGAATGGATGGCCATGGCATGTTCGATTCATCGTGTTGATCGCTCTAATTTGAATGAAACTGAATTTTAAAACTAATTTGAAAAAAACCAAAGTCAGTTTTTTGTTTAGTTTATTGAGTTAGTCAAACATTAGAGTCTCTCAAACTTTGCGATGTTGTTGAACCCTATAAAACTAAAGTTTAAACTTATAACTTAGTTTTTAGTATGTTTTTGTTGTTATACACATCACTTATAAACATTTAAATATTTTCACATAAATGTTTACAACTTAAAACCATATCATTATCTGTATTAACATTCTCTACTTTTGATTTTTTGATTTCGTTGGAGTTGAGTTCTTGTTTATAATCATGAGGAAATTACAATGATTTAGAGTTCTCCCACCATGTAACTAACTAGTAAACAAGAACAACAGTAACATACCTCTGTGTAATCCCACGCGTTAACCCTACCTCGTAGAGACTACACCATACATGTAATTTAACGGGATTTTTATCAAACAAGTGATGTGCATATGAAGACAAAGCAAACAGCAGATCATTACAGTAAACAGGTCATCTACAGATCAATAGAAGTGCTACAAATTTAGTATATGAAACATAAAATTGCAGACTGAGATTTGTAATACTCACCGATTACACTTCTCCGATTTCCGTGCTCACTCTTAAAGGGGAAGATGGAAAATCTAGGTTTCGAATTAGGGGAAATTTTCTGTTGTGAAATTAACTAAAATGTGAAGCACAAAAAAGGGCGACCCGGCCCATATGTCATTTTGGGGTGGTGTCTTTAACTTTTAGCCCTCAAAAACTGATGTTCTTTAATTTGTGTCCTACAATAATAATATAATTAAAAAAAAGTAGTTTAAAAATCTTTTGAAGTTGAAAAACAAAAAATTTACGAGATGAAAGCTTATATTTTTCGTATCATAATATAAAACAATTTAACGAGTTATGTCGCGTAAATTTTACTCAACTGATGTTGTAGACATAAGTTCAGTTTATAACTTACAAATATATCTTATAAAATATAATTTAATTATTCCAGACAATTAGAGACATAATATAAAAATAATTCAATACCCACAAAATTATATTGTAAATGTTATAGCTATCTCTTCAATTAAAAGAGACAATGTTGAACCTAAAAATATATTCTACACAGCTCGAATAATAGTTATCTCTTCAATCAAATCTTGTATGATATTTTTAAATTAATATAACACATGAACATATACGAAAAATGTCAAAATTAAAACATATATTTATCTATTGAATTCATAAGTTGAATAATATAACAAATTCACCATTAAAATGTATTCATAAGTTGTATTGACGAGACAAATAACTAGCATTTTAAAAAAGACAGTTTGATGCATAAAACATTTCGCATTAAAAGAGCTCAAAAAAATCACACCTAAGGGAGGATAAAGATCATTTTCCAACCTATATAAAACGAAAACTGAATTCAATCAAACATTAATAATAGTTCCATTTCAATAAGAAACATAGAATTTTCCACAAAAAAAATATTTGTGTTGTTTATATAATAAGTACCAAATCTTTCTTAATCACTCATGGATTAGTGATATAATTAATAAATGTAGTTTCTAATGTACTCTAACGATACTGCCAAAGAGTAAGACTAATGCAGATTCTGCAGTTTGCTCATGGTGCAGCGGCAATTTGTCATGTTGTTTCGTACATTTCGATTTGGATGCAATCCGCACGATTTATGTAAAAAAGTGTTATATTATCTACGATTTTAGAATAACTTATTTTTTCAGATTTTGTTTTGGCACACAAATTAGATCAATCTTACATAGAAATTAATGGTGCTTTTTCAATTTTTATTTCATAGTTGTGATTATCAGTGTGTCATTGTTATCCATAGACCATTAACAAAGCTATATCTAGAGATTAATAATTTCTAAGATTTCTATAATTAATGATTCCTTTTTCAATATTTATGTATATGACAAAGTTTAATAAAGATGCTAATTAGCATCTATTGTCTCCCAAAACAAAACAAAAAAAACTATCTTTATAAGCTCTTCCAATTATTCAACTTTTTCACAAGCCAAAATATGATGAAAGTTCAAGTTATTTCAAGAGAAAATATTCAACCTTCATCTCCAACACCAAAACACCTCAAAAAATTCAATCTTTGTCTCTTAGATCAACTTATCCCAGCTCCTTATGCACCAATTGTACTCTTTTATCCCAATCTCAACGACGTTAAACTCCGCGAAAAATCATCATTGTTAAAGAAATCACTAGCTCAAACTTTGTCATCCTTTTATCCCCTAGCAGGGAGGTTTAGAGATGAACTCTCTATTGATTGCAATGATCAAGGAGTTAATTATGTTACAACTAATGTTAATTGTCATCTAATCGATTACCTAAACAAACCAAACCTCGAATCGATTAGTCAATTTCTTCCTTGTCAACCTCCTTTTAAGGTCTTAGGTGTAGGAGATTATGTTACAAACATTCAAATTAATGTTTTTGAATGTGGTGGAATTGCAATTGGTTTATGTATAGCACATAAGGTTCTTGATGGAGCAGGACTTAGTACATTTCTTAAAAATTGGTCTGGATTAGTAACATGTCCTAATTTAATGGCTAATTACTTTTTTCCATCTGATGATTTGTGGTTAAGAGACACATCTATGATAATGTGGAGTTCAATGTTCAAGAAAGGAAATTTTGTTACAAAAAGGCTTGTTTTTAATGACTCTGCTATTGACAACCTTAAAAGAATGTCAACAAGTGCACATATTAAATATCCTACTAAAGTTGAGGTTGTCTCATCTTTCATATGGAAATGTTTAATAGCTTCTAATAAGAAGTCTAATTCATTGCTAACACACATTGTGAACTTGAGAAAAAGAGCAACACCAGCATTACCAGAGAACATTCTTGGTAATCTTATTTGGTTATCTAGTGCAAAAAATAATAACGCGAAACGTTATGTGGAATTGGCTGATTTGGTGAATCAAGTGAGGAAATCTATATTGAAGATCGATGATGGTTATGTTAAAAGGCTACGAGGCGATGAAGGGTGTAGTTTGATGAGGAAGTCTCTTAAGGAGATTGAAGATTTTTGTTCAAAAGGTGCAAATCACTATGGTTTTAGTAGTTGGTGCAAGTTTGGATTTTATGACATAGATTTTGGATTTGGAAAACCAATATGGGTGAGTAGTATAAGTTCAAAGTGTTCATTTTTCATGAATCTTATTATACTTATGGAATCAAATAGGTGTGATAATGGAATTGAAGCATGGGTGACTTTGGATGAAGAAGAAGAAATGAACATGTTAGTAGATAATCAAGAACTCTTAGTTTTTGCTTCAGTAGACCCTAGCCCTCTTCCTCTCTACCTCTCGGGGTAGGTGTATGCTCCGCGTACACTCTATACTCGACAGATCTCAATATTACATTGGGTATATTGTTATTGTTGTTATTATTTATTTATATATTTCTAATAACCATGATAATTAAAATGACAAGAATCTAACAAATAATTGAGTAAAAGAATCACTTTATATATATATATACACACTTTTATATATATATATATATATATATTTGTCAAATGAAAAAATTGTCATTTATAATTTTTTGAATATTCAACTTTTAATTATAAATATTTAGTTGATATATTTAATTTTTATTTCTCGAAGATGAGTCAAATTGACCATGTCAAAAAGTAAAATATGATAATTAGAAGTATTGGAGATTTCCAACAAAAACTAAAGCTAGAAATTTCTTGCTTGTTAGAAAATTTATTATTATCGTGTTAACATAATACATAAATATGTTATTTATTTTATCTTAATTGATAATTGACCTTCAACTTTTGATATACGACACTAAATAAGATATGTGTGTATTTATTCAACTCTACATATATTTGAGTGTCTACTTATATATACCAAATTTAAATATAAAAACATATAAATTAAAAACATATTTATACATTAGGCCTATTAATTAAAGAAACACAAATCACCTAATAGTTCACGTGTGAAATTGTTAAAAAAAAAAGAGTTCTACTTCTATCTCAACAAAAAATAATGCAGAGTATAGCAATTGACTGAATTGCCCCAAAAGAGGCAAATAGAAAGAGACAATTGATTGTGGATTGGATCATGAATGATGGGAACATGGTGAGAAGAAAGACCAAGCAATCATAGCCGTTGAATCTCTACAAATCAACGACGCCCTGACCACTGTCGTCTTCTTCCCCATCACTGCCGGCATATATCTTTTCTTTCACAATTCCTATGTTTTTAAAGTTTTGGGATTGTCAAAGAAACCAAAAAGATTTGAAATAGTCGAGAAAAAAAAAAGACATTTGGGTTGAATCAAACAACAAAAATCACCGGATGTTGGTGTATTTATCTGTAATTTAAATGGGGTTGCGTCGTCGCCGGCGTTTGTATTCTTTACCCGTTTCGCCATTAGTCTTGTTTGGAGTTGTGTTGATTGTTCTGTGTTCTTCGTTTGTAAATGGAAATTCGAATTCCACGCAAATACCTATTACTCCCATCAATCACGATCTCTATCATACAAGGTAAGAATTTGAGCTTTTTTTGAATTTCGATTTGTGATCTAATTTGGGTAGTGATTTGTGGTAACTAGGATTACTGAATGTTGTAATTAGGTTAGTATTTGAATTACTTAAGAGTGGAAATGAACTTTTATGGAAAGGTTGTGCAATTAATTCAAGTTTGATAGAACTATATTGAGAAAGGTGAGAACTTTCTTCTTTTCTTTTTGCATCAGTGTTCTGTATTTTCGGAATTTAATGACTATAAAGGATTCATAGGGCCGACTCGAACTGATTTAGGATTGAGTGTAACAGATTGATTTGGGACTTAATGAAGTTGGGGTAGGAGGTTCTAGCTCACAATGAATTATTGGTGATGTTAATGAATGTGAGTAGCTTAACATCTTATTTGACTGATGAAGTGAATCTTTATAGATATTAGTGTGCTAAGGCTGTATGAGAGGCTCAATTTTGATTGCTGAACTTTATATGTTATGGATCAAGAAAGGTCCTCACTCGCTCTACTGCTTTTCGGCTTTAGTTTTTACTGTGAAATGGGAGGTGGAATGAGGTGATTTGTGCTTCGATTTTCAACATTAATTTATGGTGTCTTCTAGGGGAGCTTTGTTGGAAGAGATAGAATCATTGGTCCATAGACACCCAAGCAAGCTCTCTGTGAGTTTTCCCCTATCTCATACCTTTTTAAATTTTTGTTTTGGGAAAATTGGAACTACAGAAATATGCATCTTCTCTTAATATCTCAACTTAATTCATATTTATGCAGATGGAGACATTTTCCACTCAAAACAAAGGGTATCATGCAGAGACGACTGTAGTTACTTATTGCCGGAACAAGAAAGACTGCGATGACAGGTCAAAGCTTAAGATCCTTCTTGTAAGTTTACTTTCTTTGGTCCGTTATTACCTTTATTCATGTCCTGTAGAATGGAAATATATGTTGTATTACCTTCCCAGGGTTTCCTAGTTAAGATAGTTAACTCACGAGGAAAAAGGAGAGAGGAGGGGAAGTAGAGTGGTTTCTTTGAAAAGACATTGGGAAAATGCTTTTCCAGACATTATACTGATTTGGTCTTTAGTGTTAGAAAATCTCAGATTGGTCATTGCTGGTGTTTTTGACAGATAAATTGCTTGTGTTCCAGAGTTTTGGGCAGCATGGGAGGGAGCTCATAACTACGGAGCTTGCGTTGCGGATTCTTTCCATTTTAAGTGAAGAGGAATTCTTATCCAGTGCATACCCACTTAATTTAAATAACACGCTTGATAGGCTTGTCATAAAGGTAACTCCTAGTCTATTTGGAACTCACAGTCAAATAAGGTGAAAATAATTCATGTATATGTTTTATGAATCTATAAGTTGTTGAATCAGAAAAATTTTAACCACTCCTAATTGAACAGGATCTATATTTACATTCATCCCCTCTTCAAATGTTTAGTTCCTCAGCTCTTTTAGTACCCTTCAAAAATATCCTGCAGAACTTCTTTTATTTTAAGGTTCTTCCATTGTCCACACCTGCTGATGTTGGTGTGATTTTGTTATCCCATCCTCCAATGTACTGAAGCAGTTTGTCTAGGAGATTCTAAATTAGCCATTTTCTGAAGATTTCCCTGCACAATGCAAAACATTTTTTTTGGCAGAGACAGATTAACCTTTCACACAGCTCTCATAGAGAGAGCTCGCTGTCTCAAATTTAGCGTATTGATTTCTCTGTTTTGTCAGACATCAGTAAACATCTTTCAAGTTGTTTTCTAGCTGCAGGTTGTTCATTCAGCTCAGTAAATTCGTTTTAGTCACTGTTTGCTTTTTAAATCTATCAGGTCCTGCTGGTATAGAAATTCAAAATTCACCCAATTAATTAGTTCACTGTATGCCATGGGCTGTAAATAGTTAAAGAAACAAAGATCTTTATCACTTTAAAGAGTATCCAAATTCTCTTTTAAACTAATGTTACTGGGGAATGCTTTTTAATCCGTCTAACAGGTTGTTCCAATGGAGAATGTGAATGGGCGTAAACTTGTAGAAGCAGGGGATCTCTGTGAAAGAAGAAATGGTATAGCTATTTATCTTGCTAGTCTGATCACAGAAATTGACTCTATAGGGAAGTACCAAGAAAATTATTTCCAACCCTTTTTTTTGGCAGGAAGAGGAGTTGATCTTAATCGGAATTGGAGTGTGGATTGGGGCAAGAAAGAGAAGGTTTATTCTTTAGACTGCCATTAGTAGACGATTCATTGTGTTTCGATCATGTGTGTCTTCTTTACTGATGTATGGACAGGTTGTGTTCCTTTTATATAGGTTGTTACTTATGCATCTTGTGGTGCTTAAGTAATATTTGCACTTAGTACCAAATTAGGATTGCTTTACTGGATCTTGTGTATATGCTGTTTGTGTTTACTAGTTCAAGCTGATGCAGCTATGTGCTTATACAACTCTTGTCCCTTTGATCTTTACTTTTCAGGATTATGATCCATATGAAGAAAATCCTGGGTCCGCCCCTTTTAGTGAGCCCGAGACACAAATTATGCGGAAAATATGTGCATCATTTGAACCACATGTATGGGTTAACGTGCATTCTGGAATGGAGGCAAGTATACTTTTGTTAGTATGTCTTGCTGCTGTTTGTCTTCTGAACTTCTCTGCATATATAAAACATACCATTTACAAGCTTTCCCCATAACTCTTTTTAAAATTTAGGGCATAGAGGAGTCCTACGACCTTGTAGGACTCTCCTAGACATTTTGCAAGGTGCAGCTCCTTTTAATAGATTATAGCTTGTGCCTGATCTCCCCATCTTGTTTAGGTAAAATCATGAATTCAAACTACAATAGGATGATCAAATTTAACCATCTTTTCATTTGAAAATTTGTGTGTATCTACTTCCATAAATTAACTGGTCAAAGTGAACCAAATAGATGTATGTCAGGTGTAAATTGTCTTCTTCATGTTTATGACGTTTTACTGTTTTTGGTATATTAAGGATCAAATTTCAGGATCACAGAGATTATCTTCTTCATTTTTTTATAAAGAATAATAATCCATTTTAGTTTCTTTGTGAATGAAATACTTATTCTGTGCTGTTCATGTAATTTTTTTCAGGCTCTATTTATGCCATATGATCACAAGAACACGACTCCGGAAGGATTACCTTCTCAGAGGATGAGATTAATGCTTGAAAAGTTGAATCGTTTTCAGCTGAATGATCGTTGCTTGGTTGGATCTGGCGGAGGCTCTGTCGGGTTGGTATCACTTACTCATCACTTTTATGTTTAGCTACTTGGCTTGAGAAGGGAACATAAGTGTATTCCTGTTAGATATATGCAATATGCTTGTTGTTTATCTAGCAGTGAATGTATTTTCTATTACTGCATGTTAAGCCACTTATGGATAAAAGAATAATGATAAAGTCACATCACAGTGTTAGGCATGAAAAACATGCACATCTGATGCCTTCCTCTGTTTGAAGTAGATATTAGGGTCACCATTTCTTTATTATGTAGTTTTAGATGTAAGTTTTCGTTACCTCAAGTATAACATTACGTCACTTATTCAGGTATCTAGCTCACGGGACAGCAACTGATTACATGTATGATATTGCAAGAGTGCCCATGTCTTTCACCTTCGAGGTTTGTCTTTGCATTTTATCAATCAATATACAGTAAAGTCCTTGCTCAATGTCAAGCATCTTTTTAGTGATAATGCAATGTCCGATAATGTATACATGATGCATGCATCTATTGGTTGGCAGATCTATGGTGATAGCACGGCCTCGTCAAAGGACTGCTTTAAGATGTTCAATCCCACTGACATCACTACTTTTAATGTAAGTTATACCCTCTGTTCCATTTTATGTAATACTCTTTCCTTTTTAGTCTGTTTCGAAAAAGGATGATTGAAACAATTTAACTTTAAATTTCGCACTTTACCCTTAATAACATGATTTTGTAGCCACAAAATTCTTCAACTCCATACACAATCAAACACCTTCACTCAAAATGCATGAAGGGGACATTTCGTAGATGATGCATTATCTTTGCTATGTGTCTTGTCATGTCAAACACTCAGCCATATTCACTTTGAATTGCAGAGAGTTCTCAACGACTGGTCTGCTGCATTTTTTACGCTGTTCAGTTTGGGTGGAGTCCAGATTGAGGAACTTCATCCAAATGCAACTGGATCCGGTTTTGAGAAGTGGGTCTCTATCGATGATTATCTGAATGGTTATTTAATGGAAAGGAAAAGTAGGTACGGGAAGAAAATGGAGGTGCTCGAGCTGGGAATGCAGGAGATTAGGACATACTTTAGATTGTTCTTGTTATCATCTGTACTTCTGATGTTTATGTTTTGTTCAAGAATCTCAAAGAGCGGCCGGCAAATTGTTTCTGCTATGTCCTTGTGATTCTGTGATGGTATTCTTTGCTGCCCTTGAGATTTAGCTAGACAGTTTTGAGAGAGCTAGAAGGTGAAAAAAAGGGCATGCCAAAATATTCTTTAGCTGTGTAATTTATTACCTAATTTCTTTTTCCCTTTGATTCTATATAGAATGCTAGAGCTTAGAAAGGCTCTTGTTGATGTTGAATTGTTAACATTGTTTGGTTGAGAGTGTGGATAGATAATATAGATTTTTGTCATGTCCTATGAGTTTTTTCTTGTTTCATCTTGAACCTAAGATGCCTTTTATGATTAAACTCGGGCGTCCTTCGGTGTTACAATATGATGACATAGATGTGGAATACATATTGGATGTAGTCATCAATTTTGGACATCTCGATCAAAATCAATTGAGAAATTTATGACATATCATGACTTATGATATCAAAACAAAAAACTAGGTGAAATTATACCGTTTGCAAAATATAAATGTTGAATGTGCAAATAAACTTAATTAATCATGTTGTATCATAAGAACATGAATGTATTTTCTTATAAAAAAGTGAAAATATATAAAATCCACCTCGAACTTCTCTCCAAAACTTACTTTAATACTGTAAAGGCTGACGTGACAAATACAAAATTATTAAGCGCGTAAATAGCATAAAATGAAAAAGAAAAGATAAGTGGTTTCCACTTTTTGTCTTCTTTCGGCAACATGTACCATCTCTGCTTTCCTTTCTAAATCTTTTAGCATTCCTCTTTGATTCCAGTTTCCATCACCAAACTTCACCCCAACCCCTATCATCGAAAGCTATTGCGAGAGATCAACCGCCGTGAGACCACCAAATCTTGCTAAAAAATTTCACCAAACTATGGACAAAGCCATACCCTTTTATGGCTTTCTTCCATTCTTCTCTTTTTCTTTTTATTTGCTATCTTTTTTTTTTCCAGGCGACTCGTCATCAGATTTGTCAATTCTGAGCCTAATATAACAACAATTACTCCGGCGATTGGCATCGAAGTAGTTGTTGGTTGTCATTAGAGCAAGCATGGTTGTTAAGATTTAACTTTCAAAAACTTGCAAATAAAAATGTGGAGAAATGGTAAGTTAACAACAAAAAATGAAATTGAAAATAAAATTTGCTAAGAGTATCACCAACAAACCCAGCTCCAACGATGATTATAATTTTTTAAATATTTTTTTAGCATGAGCAAGAGTAGCACCAACAAACCCAGCTCCAACGATGATTATAATTTTTTTTAATATTATCGTTACAGCACTAGCCGCTGTATAGTCATTTCACCATTTCACACAATGTTTATTAAATTATTAAAAACTATGTTGTGGATGTTGAATTTTTGTGAAGGGTAACAATTACTTTGTATTGTATTGTATTGATTATTGAGATAATGAAAAATATGATACAATGAAGAAGATGAAGTCAAAAAATGAAAATGGGAATAAAAAAAAGATATGGAAAAGAAAAAAAGAAATGAAATTAAATTTGTTCATAATCGGATGTGTTATATATGTGTCGAGGTGGCACGAGTGTACATCACTTTCCTATTATGAAACTAGTATTGTATGTGTAAGGTGGTATTTAATTCATTTAAAAGTTATTTTAGGAAATATTTAAATATCCATAAAGTTATGATGCTAAAGCGAATTTTACGAACAAGTCTATGAAAAATTTGATATATTTAGTCCGTAAAAAAAGATAACAAAAGTATACTGTAGAAGAACGGATAATATGTATTCAATCATTGACACTAGTGAATATACTATCTAAACGTATTTTAATTTTGCACAACAGAAAACTATTCTAAGCTTTTCTTTTATAAGATTTACCTTTTTTTTATTTGATAATAGGAGTACTAAACTGGCCCTACTTTTGGAAAAGTAAAGGGTGCATCTGTAGATTTTTTAAACTTAAAGGAGAAAATTGTAACATTATAAAACTATATGGGATGAAATAGTAATTTACCCAAAATACATACATATATATATCAAAACAATTTGGATTAAAAAAATAAAAATCCTTAAACCCTATTGTACTGATTGCTGGCTTTTTAGCTGATGGGCTGCTAGGGTTTATTGTTAGAAGAAAAATTGATTGCTGTTTACTCAATCGTAGAGAAGATGGGAGGTGCTCGAGCTCAAGTAAATAAAGCTCACAAAACTCGATTTGCTTCAAAGTCATCTCGCAATGTTCATAAAGTTTCTTCAAAAGGTTCAATTTTTTTTTCTATTAATTGTGTTATTTTGCTTAATTTATGTATTGATTGTCTTTTTGGTTACGTTTAGATAAGAGTAGAATTGCGAAACCTGATCGCAATCTCACTAAGGGAGCTCGGGCAGCTCGGCTTCAGCGTAATAAGATGGTAAATTTTTGGTATCAATTTTTTATGTTTAGCTGACTCTTAACTAGTTTGGGATTGATTTTTTAGTTGTAGAAGTAAGAAAAAGTACTGCATTCTGTTTTATTGAGTTATCGTGTAGTGTGGTATGTGGATAAGGTGAAATATCCTGGTTATGAGGTGGGTTAAATTAGTCCAGTATTTGTGATTGCACGACTATAATGCCAGGATAATTTTGTCAACCAAACTACTTATTGTTATATGCTAAAAAAATGCAATTTTGTAGATGAGGGAGCAGAAAAGAGATGCTCTTTTGAAAGAGAAAAGAGCTTCATCTGGATCAAATAGTCCGCCCAGAGTTATTGTAAGTATTCTTCTTTGTTTTTATTGTTTCTCTCTTCATTTTTGGATTCCTATATAATGATCCCGGACATAATGTTGGACATGAAGAATAAAATAAGAAAAGTTTTTTCTTTGCTTAATTTTTCAAATTTTCTTAGGATTTGGTCTATTTCCATACATTTAACTAAGAACAACTACAAATAATTTCAAATTGGAAAAAAAATTAAAAGATCAAGTCATCAATGGAAAACTTTTTTGGATTGTTGAATGAAAAGATTTAATTAGTAATCTTGAATTGATGTTAAAGCAGTTATTATAAGTAATCCGACTCCATGATCAGCTGGAGTGAAGGAGAAGGAAGATATCTGTTATCACGCATCAGTTCCTGACAATTTTTTATGTGACAGGTTCTGTTTGGCCTATCCCGATCAGTCGACCTTAGTGCGCTTGAACAAGATCTCCTGAAGCTATTGTCCGCAGATGGAACTGTTGTTGTGTATCCAGCAGTTGCTTCCTCAGAATATAAGTTGAGAGCAACGGTAGGAGTGCATTGTGGGAACTCCCTTTATCAATTAAGTACTATACTTGCATTATTGAATTGGTCTCAGGTTCTAATTTTGGTGAAAGTATCATATAATGAGTAAACAGAAACAGAAGCTTTTGCATCTCTGCAAACATAGTTTTGTCAAGTACAATCAATAAATCAATAATGTTTAGAGGACTTATGCCTTAACCTTGGTAATCAACTGACTTCAGACACTTGATTAACTTCAGGATGGTAAAGTAATATGTCCGATTTTTCTTTCAATAAGTAAAACACATCACTGAATAGTATTAAGAAGATTCTGAAATACAGAGTTCGAAAAGCAAAATGTGAGTTTCTTTTTCTAATCTATAATAGAACTTCAGCAAGATAGGGAAGTCATTTATGGGACTATAAGCTTTAATAGTACATTATAGGATAGGAGGAGCTTTGACTGCACTTAAGAGTATGAGTAAGAGGATGCTAGGTTCAGGTATGTGTTTGCCATACCAAAATGCCAGAGAAAATCTTATTTACTCTTATGAATTTTTCATATCACAATTTTTTTGGTGTCAAATCTGATGCCAGAAGCAGCATACAGTAAATTGTTTGTCAGTTATTGATAATTGAGTAGTTTTCCTTGCTTTGACTTGTACGTTCTTCACAGAAAGTTCTGCAGAAGTTTAACAGTAAGTTATTTTATCTAGGTTTTAAAAGCACCTCATGGTGATCTCTTGGCATGTATGGAGATGGCCAAGGTATGATATATGCCCTGAAGTATTTCCAGGTTTTGGTTGCTCTTACGTTCTTTGTATCAAGGATGATTTAGTTAGAAGCTTTGGCATTTGTAGGTTGCTGATCTGATTGCTTTTGTCACATCTGCAAGTTCCTCTAATGAAGAAGATTGTTATATAGATGCATTTGGATCTCACTGCCTTTCGATCTTTAGAGCTCTTGGTCTTCCTAGTACAGCAGTACTGATTCGTGTAAGAATTAAAGATACTTCTCTGGAAGGAAGTGCTTTTGTCATATTCTTGAGAATGGTAGATAATTAAGGAGTTGACACTTGAACATGTCTTTTTCTGTGTTTTAGGATCTACCCAGTGAGTTAAAAAAGAAAAACGATTCAAAGAAGGTTTGTACATCTAGCCTGTCTTCTGAATTTCCCGAGGATTGTAAGTTCTATCCAGCAGATACAAAGGATGATTTGCACAAGGTAATGATTTGGAGATTCTGTTTTATGATGTCCTCTGATATATCTCTATCATAGTGTATTAACCTATGAAATTATTGTTTGTTCTTTTGGGTCATTTTTGTTATTTGTAGTTCTTGTGGCTTTTCAAGGAGCAAAGGTTCTCAGTACCACATTGGCGTAATCAGCGGCCATATCTAATGGCTCAAAAGGTATTAACCACCTTCCATTTTCCCACTTGACATAGTTTATCTCCTTTGTGGCTTCTGACTGGTAACATTTTCTTTTAGCTTTTTTAGATGAAATATATTCACCAGGAAAAAAAGGAGCAAAACCAATTATTCCCCAAAGTATACATCGTTAAATCAGTCTTGAATTTGGTTGTTATTTATGTATGTTAATCTTGAATGAATTTTCTCCAATGTTGTTTGACTGTGAATGTTTCAAAGCATAGAGGGGATATATTGATCATATCGTTGACCCCAACTAACTTGAGATTGAAGTGTAGTTATTGGGTGGTATTTTATCTGTTTGCACAATTTCTTTTTTAAAGTAGTTATCCAATTCAGCACCTGCTTTCCTGAATTATAATGTGTATACTGTCCCTCCTAATACATTTTTCTACAGAACATAACAGTGATTGCTTATCTATTTTTTTAACCATTATGTGGAAATTTAGTTGTCTTGGTGACTCTTATGGAAGTAATGTATTTGTATCCGTTCATTCATTTTTAACAGTTAGGCGGACATTTCTTGACAATCTTCTGAATGGGCCTAAAGAAAGCAGCATGGGTACAACAGATTCATATAGCCAATTCTAACTAGCTTGGGATTGAGGGATAGTTATTAATTGTAAGACAGCATTTCTTCATGCCTAGGGCTCTAGACCATGATTTTGACTACCCAATAACTAAAATGTATAGGCCATGATTTCGTGTGCTCAACTTCATATTCAATGTTGGTGACTCTGAATTTACTTTGTTCTCAACTATGGTTTGGGGCCTCTGTAATTCTGCAGATAAGGTTGTTAGTGTATATTTTGTTTTTCAGGTCGACGTGGTAGCTGATAATTCCATTTCTGGAAAATGTACACTCCTCCTCTCTGGTTATATTCGTGCTCGTAGCCTGTCGGTGAATCAGCTGGTAATTGTTTTGCTTCACCATATAGCTTTGAGATATTAACGAATTGTCCTTGACAGTAGATGCTCTTGGATCAGGTTCACATAACAGGTGCTGGAGATTTTCAGTTATCCAAGATCGAACTTCTCAAGGATCCATGTTCCCTGAATGTGAGAAAAGGAGGAGACTTAATGGAGTCTGATGACATGAATGAGGCACAGGTGCACTTATATTTTGTTTACTTAAAGAGAAACTCTTTGTGGTATTGCAGAAATTATTTGATAAAGATAAAACTTGAACTGTAAAATATTGGTTTCCAATTGAATCTACTCATGCTTGAATTTCTTTGGGTTCATTTCTTGTCTCACCATTCTTCCCTTTTTTTGGACCTAGAGGCAACATTTTGGCAGACACCAAAATACAATTTATTAATGAACTTGATCAGCTTTGTCCTTCCACTGGTTAGCTATGCTCCTCGTAGAAGGCATTTTGCTCATGAAGTCCAACATTTCAAAGTTGTACATTGCAAATTGCATATTGAAATACATAGAGGTTCAAATGCTCAAGTTACCACAAGTGTAGTTATAACCTTGTACTAAAATAATGGGATACATATGACATTGTAGCTATGTGCTCCTAGTGCAGCTGTCATCATTCTTCCCCCTTTTCTGAATGATGCATTTTCAAAAAACCCAACCCCTCTCCTTGAGTGATGCAACATGATATGCAATCATCTATTCTCCCCTGGGCCTTCTGTAGTACATTTCATGGTTTCTTTAACAGAATACTTTTTGTTTCCCCTCTTCTCAGATCTCATCCCAGCTATGTCTTCTAATGTATTTCAGGTCATCAGTTGCTTGACTCCTGACCCTATGAAGCAAGAGCCTTTACTTGTTGAGAATGTCCCTGATCCATTGGCTGGGGAACAGGTATAACTCTATTCTTGGCCCAATTTTATTGTTCATTCTATGGAAGGAGGAGTGGAGAAAGTTCCTATATGAAATGCACGAGTTATATCATTTTACCCTGTGCAATTCTTTTGTAACTACTGAACTATTGGTTCTTGATGAGATGCACTTGTTTCATAATTGTACCTACTTGTGCCATTTTTCTGTAACCATTTGTAATTTGTACAAATACTTGATGTCTATTTGATCTTAATCAGACATGGCCTACTGAGGCAGAAATGGCTGAAGCAGAAAGAAATCAAGAGGAAAGAAAGCTGAAAAGGAAAACTCTTCCTAAGGGCACTTCTGAATATCAGGTTCATTTTCTGTCAATAGTTTCCCGAACATGTATGTATTCTTATTGTAACCTGGGCATATTGGTTTATACTAGAATTAATTAGTTGAGTTGCAGGCTGCTTGGATTGTAGAAGATTCAGATGCTGATGTTTCTGAGAGCGAGAATGAAGAAGAAGATGGTATGGTGCTAGATGAAGGGGAAAATGCCTTAAATAGCCAAGTACGTATGGATGAGTTTGAACTCGATGATGACCAGGCGTCTCTAGCACTCGTATCAGATGAAGAAACTGAGACTCATTCCATGATGATGGTGGGTATACCTATTATTAGCATAGAAGGACTATATGTTTTCATTTATGGCCTTGTAGCATTTTAGTAAGTAAAGCTGATAGAGTAATCCGGATGATGAAAAAAGGAAGAGAACATACAGCTTAAGTTGTTACCTTCTAAAAAAACAAATAGAAAATACAGGTTGTTAACTACATACCTCATGGAGAACAGAATCGCAAAGAAGCTAATAATGGTAATTTCCATGAATCATAAACTTTTTTCTTGGCGATCAAGCCTACCATTTTAAACTTTAAGGGGTAGGCCGCCTCATGGTCTTTCTGTAGTTGCTTTTGAGGGGACAACAAAATATGTAGAATTTACACAACAAATTGTGGATTGGAATATTTGTTTACTATTTTTTTTTTAGTCCGATGTATTTATTTTATCTTTCCATACATTGTTTACTGCGGTCGCAGCTGATTTCGAATGTTATCTGTTTGGCTTATGAATATGAAAAGCATTTGGGATCTCTGAGAAATATTAATATACATAAGCAGTTTAATACAGATATCCCTCCCTAAGTGTGTGTTGTAAGTTGGATGCTGGATTGTGTATTCTGTAGGATGGTGAGAACCTGACTAGGGAGCAAATGGAAGAAGAGATAAGAAAAATTAAAGAAGCACATGCTGAGGATGAAGGTACATACTTAAATTTCCGCTGATTAGCAGCTTCCTATGTTTTTGTTTTTCTGAGAACTTTCTTTGAAGTCCTTGTTGCGGCTTTTGTCTACAGAATTCCCTGATGAAGTGGATACTCCATTGGATGTCCCTGCTAGGAAGCGTTTCGCCAAGTACAGAGGGCTCAAATCTTTCAGAACTTCCTCCTGGGACCCAAAAGTAACTTCTTCTGTTAATTCAATAATTTGTCTCAAAAAATATCTGGACGTGATCTAATTGTATTAAATCTTGGTTGGGATTTGCAGGAATCTCTACCTCAAGAGTATGCTAGAATATTTGCATTTGACAATTTTAATAGGACGCAAAAGCATGTACTGTCTAGAGCCCGAGAGATGGAACAGAACGTTGATGAATGTATACCAGCTGGTTCATATGCAAGGCTCCATATCCGGGAAGTTCCAAATGGTGTGGCAAACAAGTTAAATCTTGTAACGAAGACAATGCCTGTGATCCTGTGTGGTCTGATGCAGCATGAGTCTAAAATTTCTGTCCTTCACTTCAGGTACCTTATCTTGTTATATGATTTTGTAGTATCTCCCCCCTTATTTTCTTCCTTAGTGTTTCTATGTGTAATTGTTCAAGTACTCAAGTAATTTTCACTTCAGGTACCTCATCTTGTTATATGCTTTTGTAATATTTCCCCCCTAATTTTCTTTCCCTAGTGGTTCTATGTGTTATTGTGTAAGTACTCAAGTAATTTTCTTTTTGCAGCTTAAAAAAGCACGACAGTTACACTGATCCAATAAAATCTAAAGAAGAGATGATATTCAATCTTGGGTTTCGCCAGTTTGTTGCAAGGTGATTTTCATCTCTGTAATAAATTTTGTAGCCTTTTGCCAGGTCAGGTACTAATGTTCATTGGCTTCTTTCTGCCCCCTCCCCCCTGATTGCAGGCCCATATTTTCTTCCGATAGTTTTAACGCTGATAAGCAAAAAATGGAGAGATTTCTCCATCCCGGGCGTTTTTCAGTAGCTTCAGTATATGCTCCTATTTCATTTCCTCCCCTTCCTTTAATTGCCCTGAAGATTAAAGACGATGCAACTCCTGCCACTGTTGCTGCCATTGGCTCTTTGAGAAGTATTGACCCAGATAGGATTATTCTAAAGAAAATTATTTTAACCGGGTAAGATTCCTCTGTCATTTTAAAGGGGGGCTTGGATATTCTATTCCTTTGTTTATGTGGGAGGGGTCTGATTTCTGAGAATGACAGCATAATGAAGTATCGCTACTTTAGGTTGGATTGATTGATCAGCTTCGCTACCTATAACACTTGCTATAGTTGTGATTATATTTAGGTTTTTCACTGTTCTGTTTTTTCTCGGCTTTCATTTGTTTACAGCGGTAGAGATGTTTAGAGGATTATTTCTGGAACTTCTTGTTCTGAACAACTTAGACTTTCTGTTTTTTTTTTAATCAAATTTGGTCTATAGACTGAACCTACTAAGTGCCACAATATAGACTTGTTATGCTTTTTTACTAGGCATAACATAACATATAATGTGTGAACCAAAAATCTTGTTAATTGTGTATTCCAGCTGGGATCCTGGTAAAGTTAATTGGAGTATCATTCTAGTCATTCATCCTTGCATGGTAGAGAACTTTTTTGAGGATCATATAATTTGCAATATTTTATTTTAGAATTTTAGGGTTTTTTAGTCCTTAAAATGCAAAAGCTGATTGTAGAGAGTCAGTAGGTGATATTGTTAAGTTAACCTTTTGTTCACAAGATATGTCATCTATGTTGCAGTTACCCTCAACGAGTATCAAAACAGAAAGCGACGGTAAGATACATGTTTCATAACCCAGAGGATGTCAGATGGTTCAAGGTATGCAAACAATTGACTTTTCTATTTTCTTCTTTGTCATGCTCTTTTCACTTTTAACATATTTACTGGACCTTTTGTAGCCTGTTGAAGTTTGGTCAAAGTGTGGTCGTCGTGGTCGCATCAAGGAACCTGTTGGTACACATGGTATGTCTGAAATTTGATTTGAAGTCTTCGAGATATATGCGGAAATTTTCCACTCTTCTTCTATCCAAACATCTCCCCTCCTCCCCCCTTGAAAAGAGGAAAAAGGCTTGTCCAGATGTTAGAATTTTCCAGTGTTGTGCTCATTAGTGAGTGGTGTTATTTGACTAATCATGCATAAGGTTGTCATTTTCCCCTTATTATGTGGCCTGTGGCCAAGGAAGCCTATTGTGAGCATACATTTCCTCTGTTCACGATGCATATAATTTAGATCTACTAGAAAAACTAAAAGCTCTGCACGTTATTGGGTTCTTTGAGCACTCGACTATCTACAGCTTGTAGGTCAGCAAGCATATGATCATTTCATTGCCCTTCTACCATTTGTGGGTGCCCGAACATTTTGACCCTTTCTAGATGAATACCTGCTGTCGCATGCTCTACTAACTGGCAAAAGTACAATTGTTTTTTGAGTCTGTTGTAGGATGTATTATGTCTTTTCGATGTTCCTTGTCATGGATTTAACTTGTACATGTAGCAGCAGGCAATTTGCCTCATTTCGCCACTAATCCCACTTTTTGTAGATGGTTGCCTGTAGTATTTCTTGTAGCTGACTGGACAACGTAAACAATCTTGCATTGGTAGTGTAAACATGTTAATCTATTTTTGTGCAGGGGCAATGAAGTGCATCTTGAATGGAGTCCTCCAACAGCATGACACGTTATGCATGAGTTTGTTTAAACGCACATACCCCAGGTGGCCGGAAAAGTGGTTCCCGATGACAGATGCTTAAGAGAAAGGTCTAGTGGTGGCCCAGGTTTATGGTTTCTCCCAAGTGTGAAGGGAGAAGAAATCACATTTGCTGCACATGGGAATGAAGCTCTGGTTCAGAATGAGTTACTATTCAAGTTTTGTACGAGGGAAATTTTTTACTTTGTTTACTTTTCTTTCTCCCCAAAGGTTTCTTCAGAAACCAGTTTATAGTGTATAATATATGGTAGCTCATTTTTTCGTGCCACAACACAATCTTGTATCACTTATAAATTAGTTCCTAACCGCACAATGATTTTTTTTTTTTGAATCGTTAACAAATTTTATAGCATGTTTGATTATGCTGTTTTACTGTATTTTCTCTATAGTTCATTCTTAGACACTGAGAAAAAGTATGTGTGGTGATAATATTCTAATTAGTTAAATTTATGGTGAGTAATTAGCTTTTTCTATATCGTCGTTATTATAAAGTGAAGTAATACTAGTAAACAATTATTTCTTTGCATTGTGATAGTAGATAATATCAAGGAAACATATATTACCAAATATTGTATACTTTTTAAAAATAAAAGCGTTGAAGTACAGTATGAACTCATATGCGTAAGGACGCATTACTGAAATCTAAGAATTGTCTTGTGTTTTTCCTTTGTTGGGTCTTTCAAAAGTTGTTAAATTGATAAGAATCATAGGTATTTAAAAAAAGGAAAGGGACATAAAAGGGAATTGGTAATGTCTACGTTCTTCATCTTATGATATTATGAAGTTCTATAATTTAATTATTAGAAAGTCGAATAAATTTTGAGATGTTCTAGTGATGAATTAGAAGAGGTAAGCCCAAGAAGAGTTGGAGAAGGCAATTAGACAATGATATGACACAACATAATTTTAGCTTACCAAGGAGTACAAGTACAACCATAGATAAGAAGATATGAAGGTCGAGGATTAAGGTAGAAGGTTAGTAGGTAGCCGAAGAGTTGTTGCATTTTATATGAAGAGGCAAGACTTATCTCCTCTCATCCTTATTAATATTAGTATTTCGTAGTGGTGTAGTTTCTTATTCTATGATTTTTGTACTATTATTATCTAATGCTTCATTTGTGTTATATCTTGCTATTCTACTCTCGTATTTTATCTTGCACTCGTGCTTCAATAACCTTTTTTTTAAGTAGGAGAACTTTTGTAAACAACCTCTTTACCTATAAAAATAAAAATCTTTACTTACATTTTACTCTCTCGGAACACCAGACTACAAGAATACACTTTGATTCCCGATAACAGAGTTTGTTATTGGACAGCTAGGTATTAGAAAGGTAAGTTAAGTGGGCCGAAGCCCAATAATGCGAGCACAGAATGAAAAGCCCATTACTAGTATTAACGGGGGTAGAAACCAGCTTCTTCTCCGATTCTCAGAGAAAGCAAAAAACCAGAGTCGCCGGAAACACTGTCCTCGCGGGCGGGCCTAGCTGTAGTCGCAGTGGTCGGACTGATTACAATTTCCGGACTAACCGTTCTGGAAAATTTCTTCGTGCTGCTAGTACTATGAACTCATCGAACCGAAAGTTTTAAGTTATTTCACAGGAAGCATTGAGAAGATGCCTAAACTTATGTAAGTACATTTACTATATTATGTGGAAATCAGTCAATTGATTGCACGTCTCTCGTATATATCACCTTTTTATGTGTCTTCTTACCAGATCAAAGGTTCGTGCCAGTTCGATATTGCAAAGATTTTCAAAATTAAATGCTATTCGAAATGTAAGTAATGTGTTACTCAGAAGGAAAATTATGGCATAAAATTGAACTTTTTGGCGTTAAAATTGTTTTTTTTTTTGCTTGAAAGTTTGTTTTGCTACAGTTTGTTGAATTAGATGAAGCACGGAATTCTATTTAATTGATTTTTACTTTGTAGGGAGGAAAGGAAGCTGGAGGCTACAGCCAAGCTATGAGAACTCTTACTACCTCAAATGGTATGAATCATCAACGTGTTAATATTTGTGTATGTGAATATCCATATATATTTGGTACACTGGACTGGTTTATCTATGTAGACATGCAAAGAGGATATGTTTAGGAATCGCTATATTAGCTTGCATAACTAGTCTGCGAACTAAACTGTCCCTTCCTACTGTAAGTTGTTTTTGTTATTAGGTGTCGTACTTAACTGTTAATTTGCTTAGGTCAGATAGGAAATGAATATTGAGGAGGGAAAATTTAATCTTTTGGTTGTTTAGGGCATGTCGGGGAGCCGGTTTCAAGATTAGGGCAAAAACAAATTGTCGATGCACTTGTCTTGGGAGAGAGAAGAAGAGCTGTTAGTCTCCTGTATGAGTTTAGTCTTGGAAACAACAAATTGAGTGCTGATGATTTTGCTTCTATACTGCAAAGTTGTGCAAGACTGCCTGATCCATTAGTAAGTATTCAAATAGAAATCCATTTTCTTTCTTTTCATATGACATGTAACTTTGTGCCAGAGAAAAGTTATATGATGAGCACATATTGCTAATTAATTGCCACTGATTGTTAAATGCTCAATCAATTATACAATGTGTGCTACTTAGATACCCTAAGAGTCATTGGCACATTCAGTGTCAACTACCTTATAGTCTCTTACATTTACTAAGAACAAATAAGCTGACTTCTGAAATGTCATTATAGCATGTATTTTTGTCTCCATCTGAATGATAACTTGAAGTTTGACACTTCTTCTTTTTTCCTGGCTGTAGTTTGTGATGGAAACTTGGAAGATCATGGAGGAGAAGGAAATCAACATTAGTGACAAGTGTTATGCTCTTGCCGTTCGAGCACTCTGTAAAGGGGGTTACTTAAAGGAGGTACCAGAATCCTGGTCTGATTTCCAGATTAGAATAGAGTGGCAGCTAGAAGAACTTATAGAATACTTGTTAAATTTCAAGTCTCAATGGTATTCTTTTTACTTGTCAGAAAGATGAATGTTCATGAGTTGCCAAACCTTTGATTGGACAACTAACATCTAAGTGCTTGATGTTAATACTAAAATAAGAGTCTCCTCTATGTGGTTTGCGAGCTATTGCATAGGAGCGGGGTTTTACCCTGTGCGCACCAAAAGGGTAGCGACTGCGGGTTTCCCTTGTCGTCAAAAAAATACTAAAATAAGAGGATATTTGTTATTTGCTGCAAGGTATAGTTGACTTATCACATGGTTGGTTAGGTGACTTCTTGTTGATTTTTTTGGAAGTCCAAAACAGATCCTGTTAAATGATCAATTACCCATTATACTACTTGTTGAGAAACTATATTGCCTTTTCCTTGTCGTCTGTCATTTATATGGTTCTGTCTGATATATCTATATCAAGACACTTATTTCAATACTTCCTTTTTGTAAATTTTGTTCTTAAGTTTCATATTTAATGTTTTTCTTTCTTTATTTTTATTCAGGCACTCAGTTTGATGAGTATCATGGCAGAAAACACAAATTGTTATTCTATGTTGCCAATTTATAACAACTTCCTAGCTGCTTGTTATGAAACACAAACAATAGATTATGCTAATGAATGTATGGATTTGATGGAGCATCAGATGGTGGGAAAGAATGAGATAACATATGCTCAGCTTCTCAAGGTGCGTCTAGAGATCTTTCAACAGAAATGTTATTATCTTGTAGTTAATGTTTAAATGCTTAATTTTTCTTCAGTTGTCCCTCTTATTATATTCCCAAGAACAATTTTGGTGATTTCATGCTAATTCTGGTGATAGCACTGATCATCATGCTGGTAATTTGCTGCTTCTTTTCTACGTATAACACCTAAAAACCATAGAACTTTATGTAACAAGCTTTTTTATATTAACCAATCCATGTTAAAGAAATCTATTAATCCAATTCTCCACCTATGTAGTCACAGGTAGATCAACAATCTATGCTGTGATGTAAAACCAAGTAATCACGGTTAGTTAAAAGGTGGTACTTCCAGTAGGTTTCATTCCTCTAAGTGATTTCTGATGTGTAACAGAAATATAATATGATAGCTGGTTGTGAAGCTTGAAATTCTATGATATGCAGTTAGTTGCTTCTTGTTTAGCATTGGTTGATTAACTTAAAACCTTTTCCTGCAATAATTATATGGATAATATTACTTTACTTTCTGGTATATTGCCTTCACTAATTTTTAGGATCTATTTTCTGTTAAATGTTATCTCTTGTTCTTGAGAAGTGCTTTGGAGATCATTTTTCCATCATATTAACAAAAAGTGAAATAACTACTTGTGCAATCAAGCTTTTCCTACACCAGGGGATAAGGCAGATAAACTATTCACCTCCTTTAATTAGCTCACCCCCCCCCCTTTCTTTTCTCTTCATTCCTGACCAAATTAGCTAGTAAGCACCATCAATCAATTATTTCTGTTCCATTTTGTGCTAAATATGTTTTCAAATGTTGTATATAGTTCTGAAGACAGCAGTTTAATGTTTTGTCTGGCTAACTGCTGTTTTAAGCTCATTGTTTCAGCTTGCAGTTTTGCAGCAAAACCTGTCTGCTGTCCATGAAATCTGGAAGGAATGTAGTAAATTTTACAGTCTCAGCCTTCTCTCTCTGAGGAAGTTTATATGGTCCTTCACGGAGCTGAGAGATCTGAATTCAGCCCACACAGCCTTACAGCACATGGTGAGATTGGCTTTTACGGAAAACTCTTACATTAGTAGAACTGCCGAGGGGAGGTTTTGTGATTTAAGATTGGATATTCCAGCACCTTCCTCTGGCAATTGGAGTTTTATCGATGTATCTGTCGACACCGTGGATAGCAGCAATTTTGATATGGAAATACAAAGTCTTGGCAGAAAAACATTAAGTGCATCTGTTGTGAAGCTTTTGAGGTGGTCCTTCAATGATGTTATGCATGCTTGTGCACAAGTTCAAAATTGTGATTTGGCTGAACAGTTGATGTTACAGGTATTGCTACAATATCCAGTTGCTATGATGTCCCCATCTGTCTAATGTTAGAAAATTTATGCAGGATCGGAAGGATAGTCCTTAGGTCCATATGACTAGGCACATATCATTGTTTTACGCAAAAATAAGCCAATAGCAATTGTCTCAACTTTCTTTCTCAAAAAAAAATTGTCTTAATTTCACAAGGTAATTTCCTGTCTGATTTTCACTAAGCTATCTCTTTTCTTTAGATGCAAACTCTTGGTTTGCAACCATCAGGGAGTACATATGATGGCTTCATTAGGGCAATTGCTACCACAAGAGGCTTTAGTGACGGGGTGGAAGTGGTAATATATTATTAGTTTCATGGGATCTTCTTTTTTTTCTTCCAAGAGTAGTACTTGCTTTTGGTTTTCTCATTTTCACATTATGTAATTTGTCTAATTTTGCAGCTAAAGGTTATGAAAGAGAAAAATATTAAGCCTCATGATTCAACTCTTGCTGTTTTAGCAGTCATGTGCAGCAGAGAGTTGGAACTCAATCTAGCAGAGGCTTTCTTGGATGAGATGTCCAAAATCCATAATCCTCGTCCTTATAATGCTTTTCTTGAAGCATGTGATGTTCTGGTAAGACAGTATATAATTATTTCAAAAACAACAATATATTTGAAAACATCTGATCATCACTGGTCCCATACTTAGATCAGTACAATAAGAACTGGCAAAGGTTTGACTGAGTTATGTAGGTTCCTGGATGGTTCAATAAGCCAATCAGCTTGTCCAGACTTTTCTTTTTTCTTGCAAGTCAAACCTATCCTTCTAAGCATATTCTTGCTTCTTTAGATCTTGATATTACCACCGTATATTTTGCTCTCTCATGAGATGTTGTAAGGAATATGAGGATTTTGAGCTAGCTCTCATCAAAAGAGTTTTACGCGTCAAGCTAAAAAGTTGCAACTACCCTCTGACTTAAATCATTTTAGGATTTAAATATGGAGAACACTCTCTTTTTGTAACTAGGCCAAGATATATTGCTTTATGATCATTTAACTTCTGCAATATTCAGCATCGTTGTTTTTTCAGCGTCTTTCGATAGAATTGCCCATCTTGTCGATCGTATTATACTGATATGTCCAGTTTGTGATTCTTGTACATATTAATATTGTAGGATCGGCCCGAACGAGCAGTTCAAATATTGGCTAAGATGAAAAGGTTGAATCTTCAGCCAAATATCAGGACATATGAGTTGCTATTCTCACTGTTTGGTAATGTAAATGCACCTTATGAAGAGGGCAACATGCTGTCACAAGTGGATGTTGCTAAAAGGATAAATGCTATAGAAATGGACATGATGAGGAATGGCATTCCGCACAGTCATCTGTCGTTGAGGAATGTGGTAATGACTTCTCAACTAAGACAAATTTAGATATTGATTTATTTGAGTACTATTTTACTTCCTAAGCAAGTAGAGATGATGATCAGCCCAATATCTGCACCACTAATTGAATGTGTGATGTCTTTAGAGAGATGGTCATTAAGAGTCTTTTTTAACTTTGATGGTGAAATCTTTACGATGATTAAAAGAGATACTAAATGTCTTTAGAAAGATGGTCATTTAAGAGTCTTTCAGTTAAATTTGATGGTGAAATCTTTACGATGATTAAAAGAGATACTAATGAATGTTATCATTTTTGGTGATGGTGCATAAATTTATGTGTTCATCCTAGCTTTGTGATTCCCAAGTTCATAAACAGGCTGCAACTCGACATTGCCTCTATTAAAATGAGGACACTAGCAGATATTTCTCTGTATGTATCAAAATTATCCACAGCATACTTGTAAACTTCACTCCATATGACTTAAAAAGTGTTCCTGGTATATCAAACAAGTCAATTCTTGGTTCACCTGTCTGGAAGTGTTGAATGCTATAAGTAGTTTCATGACTTATCTGTCTGGAAGTGTTGAATGTTGTAAGTCGTCTCTGGGTTTATCTGTCTGGAAGTGTTGAATGCTGTAAGTAGTTTCATGACTTATCTGTCTGGAAGTGTTGAATGTTGTAAGTCGTCTCTGGGTTTATCTGTCTGGAAGTGTTGAATGCTGTAGTCTTATTTATGCATGCTTCATGATTCTTATAGCTGGAGGCTATCTATTGAGGAAGCAATGAGAGAAAAATGAACTTCTGCCTCCATCATGAACCACACTTTGGATGTACTAGCTCCGTCAACTTTTATTTGTCATGTTGCGTTTTTCGAAAGTCAATTTGACTAATTTTCAAAGTTAAATTAGATTATATTAATTCGACATTTTAACAAAAAAATTTAGATATTCAAAAACTATACGAAAAGTACTATAAATTGCAATTTTTTGCATATCAATATAATGAAAAAATACATCGTAAAATGTTAGTCAAAATTTTTATAGTTTGACTCTAAAAAAGGAAACCATGACAATTAAAAGTGGACAGAGGGAGTATATATCCTTACAGATTGCATATTGGACAGGAGCAACTACTCCTGGTTGCTGTTATGTGCACCTTTTGATTTGGCATAGCTAAATAACTTGCAAGGAAAGGTACACTTTGGGTCACTTTGCTAAAACAAATGTTGTCTGATGACTAAATTTAGTATGGTCTGAGTCACCGAACTAAAAATATTGGAGATGTAATAGTTTATTCAAGCTTATGTCTACTATGCTAATAGCTTTTTATTTTTATTTTATGTGCATTTCATAAAAGCATTTCTCTACTAATTTTTTGTTAAGTTTTTATTAAAATATTTCATACTATTGTCAAATATTGTATGTGTTTGTGTTTAAATATCTTTTCGATATGGTAAGCCTCACCCTCCTCCAAATCCATCTACACAGGAGACCAACAGTGTTTTTTTCACACTTTGCTCCCTTGGTGACTAGAAACCCCTCAATCTCATGGTTAAGATGGAAGACCCTTACCAGTGGGCTATCCGACTTTCCACCATTTAGATATTAGTTTATCATTTATTGAAACATGTGATGTAACATCTTAATATTTCACCAATTTAAGATTCAGTAATCAGTCAAGGTCTTCTTACTTAAGATTCGTAAAGCATTTTAAGTGCCACTTAATGTTTGAAGTAGTTTCTCTTTCCCTTATCAATACATCTAATGTCTGAAATTCAGTTAAAATCCTGAATTGTTTTATCAATAGCTCCTTAAGTTGCAATTTTTTTTTTCTACTGCAGGATTCTCTACAATTTTGTGCCCCAATATTTAAGGGGGCTTAAGGGCCAGTTATAATATTGATGCAATGCTTCAGTATAATATCCATGTCTTTTTACTCTTCTATATTTTCCAGTTGAAAGCGCTTGGAACAGAAGGGATGGTAAAGGAGCTGATTCAATATTTACGTGCTGCAGAGAATCGGTTTTCTCGTTATGACACCTATATGATAACACCTGTCTATAATACAGCTTTACACTCCCTTATTGAGGCTAAAGAGGTAATCAACCTAGGGTTCTAGTGTATAAGATCCATTTAATAGTTATATTGGTTATTTTTCATCTGCTGACTAAGTCTATTTTTTTCTTTTCAGAGTAAAGTGGCAACACAGATATTCAAATCAATGGTGTCTTCTGGTGTTACACCTGATGCTGCAACATATAATATCATGATTGACGGCTGTAGCATTGTTGGATGTTTCAGATCTGCACTTACCCTGATCTCTATGATGTTCCGCACTGGTTTCAACCCTCAAGCAGTGACTTTAACTGGCCTGTTAAAGGTATTAGTTTAGCCTTGTTAAGCTATTCTCACTAATCTGGAAGCTGGATCATTAGAAAAATAAAAAGTAAACTTGCACAAACTTAAGCCTAACCAAGCCTTCTTTATTTTGTTAAAAGGGCTTTTCATGAAGTTGACAGTATGTGTTTTCTATCACTTATTCTGCTAACTTTTAACTATTTAGAAACTTTGCCAAGAAAATCAGTCAAATGATTTAGTAAACCTTGAAACCCAAAATCACCACAAGTCCATAACTAGTTGTGCTGCAACAATTGGGTTTGGATGATACTTCATTTAGCTGGAAGGGGCTTTCTTTGGATGAAAATAATTGTCATTGGTTGGGACAGAATGCCTTGCCACAAGTATCACTTATATTGCCTTTAGTGGTACCTTGGATTTCAACTTTTGGTGAATAAAAAGTGTTGTCTTTCTTCAGGTGAATGTACTACAAGAACTGTAGATGGCTTATCCTAATTTCATGGAAGCATAGTTATTGTTCAACAATTTATCCATCCCCCCCTTCCCCTTCCGCTGTGACTATATAGATATGCAAATGGTACCCACATATATTCCAACTGAAACTGAAATCTCTTCTGCTGTAGATATTGTTGAGATCTGAGGACTTTGATGGAGCATTAGAATTGTTGAATCAAGGAATATTAGAAGGGATCCAGCTTGATGTACTTCTATATAACACCATTTTTCAAGTGGCAGCTGAGAAGGTAATTAACAAATAATTCATCCACTTCTCAAGTTAAATAATTCATTACCTTTTAACGCTTGAATAGATCAGTGCTCTTTCTAACTAGGTCATGAAATTGTGTTTCCAGGGAAGAATAGATGTCATCGAACTCATTGTTGAGCACATGCACCTCCAAGGGGTTCTCCCAGATCCATCAACATGCAGTCATGTTTTCGCTGCATATGTAGACCATGGATTCTATAACACTGCCATGGAAGCTTTGCAAGTTTTGAGTGTGCGAATGATTGTTGAGGTTGAGAAAGATACAGATGAAAAACGAACTGAACTTGAAAATCTAATTCTTGGTGAAGACTCGGAAGATGAGCCCCAGATTCTTAAGACTTTTAAAGACTCGAAAGAATATCTTACTGTTGCCTTACTGCAATTAAGATGGTGCGCCATACTTGGATATCCAGTATCTTGGTCACCTTCAGACAGTCAATGGGCCAGGAGACTTTCAAGTAATTTTGCTTCAACAAACGGTCTTCTGTGAAGGTTTCATGTTTCCACAGGTGTGTGGACTCTTTTGATCTTGCATATCACCTGGTATGTCAATTCTCAGTTCTGATACGCTAACTCGTGATATATTAATGATCGGAATGGGTTAATGAGGAAGGATATGGTCCTCATTTCAATACCAGGTTGTCATAGGTAGTCAAGTCAGAATCTTCCCCAAGTATGAAATCCTGGCAATGTTGCAGATTATGCCTTTCTGATTGTACAGCAATAGCAGCTAAAGGTTTCAGCAGAAAAAATGTTGAGAAAATTCTGATTGCAAAATAATCTAGTGTTAGTAGGATCTGACTGATCCATTCATTTTGTTGTACCAACAGGTAGTGTACATTATTGTTCAACAGCCAATAATTACCTCTTGCCAAAAATTGACTAGTCTTTTTATGCCAAAATGTTTGCTACTCTGTAGCATTAATTATTTGTCAGTTCCACACTTGCTCATATGAATTAGTTACTCAAAGAGGATATAAGGGTGTAATTCAAAGTGTGCGAACAACGACATACTTACTAGTTACTCCTACAAGCTAGAGACTCTTGTCTAACATACCCTTCATAATTGATTTAAATGTCTCCTACAATTAACATTTTACTGAGTTGAAGGGTGACACAAGATCCCGCTTTTCAATTTTGTGTTGTTTTGTATTCAAACTTGCACAGGGAAAAGTCCCAAATGCATTTTGATCACAAGTTGAAAACTAAATCAAATCTGAAATGTGAAATAACATTGGAGATCTAAGCCACAAAATTTCTCATTCCCATAAACAGAGAGGTACATTTTAGAGGGCAATGAATCAAATTAACTCACATAAGTTACATTGTGCATCAATTTATAGTACATTTCCTTTGTATGAGCGTCTTAATGATGCTCCCAAACTGAGAATAATAGGGGGAGCGGGGCTGGGAGTGAGTGAAGAAAATGCACTAAAACCAATTTCCACTGTTGTCCTCCCAGATAGTCGTACAAGCTTGATAAAATTTTACTATTGACCATCGTAAAGCTCATGAAAAATGTATGTTGCTTCAACGTTTTAATGCTTGCTATAGATTAGACACTTTCCAGAGATGCCTAAATATTTTCACCAGGAGGCAGCTCAGCGAGCTTTGGAGAAGTGCCTAGTACCCGTTCCATATCAAAGCGGACTTCAATATTCCGGATGCTATAACCAACCACCATGAGCCAATAAAGAAGTTTGGCAAGTTCTGGGGCACTTGTCTCTGTTACACTAGTCTGCATTCCATATCAAAGAAAAAGATGAGCATACAACAAACTGTTATGTCTACATTTGCATATACTTAGGTTTTGCAGGCTTTGCTATCTTATTATTAGAGACATAATTAATACGTTCGTCTTATTTCACAAAGTCTTAAAGAGAATGTTTGTTAATTAGATTTTGACACTTCTTTGTAGGATCCCATGATTTATAAGTCTCAATAGTTGATAACTAATCTGCTTTGGTCAAAATAGGCACATGGAGAGAGAAGTTTTGAACACACCCTTCATACTAGAAGATCTAAGGACACACAAGTTAATCATATTGATTAGTGAAAACTAAATATTTTTGTTTTTTAAGTGATATTTCAACATCCTTTACATGTACACAAGCCATGCCTGCCTGAATGATTTTAGAAACTTACCAGAAATGAATCATGACATGACCAGTGCAACTGATATTTCTTTTATAAAAGTGAAAGAAGCAGTATCACAAATACATACACCATAAAATAAGTTCCAATAAAAATGTTATACCTTCATTTGACTAGGATCTGAAACAGCTAAGAGACGCTTAATGAAAGAATTCATGGCGAGCACAACATCTTCTCCAGCTGTACTGGTTAGCTCCTGCAAAATGTCAGAGTAGAATAAAAATGAATAACCTTCTCCATTAAGAATTAACAATTATATATAAATAAGTACGCACTCAATTACTAGGTTATATCTTGTCTATCCATGCACTTCAAGATTTGTAAAATAGGTATTCCTCATCTATAGTGGTCATGTAAAATCAGAATACCAATACAAAAAGAAACACCATTTAAGCAATAACTACTTACGCTAAAGCATCCTGGAATGTACAAATACCCTCCCACCTACATTAACCATCTTAGAATGTTCAAATACCCTCCCCCAATTCAAGCAGCAAGCATGCTAACCTTGATATTTTGAGGCTCAAGAGTCTTTAGATATTCCAACAGCTCATTATAACCATTACCAGATTTCCTTTCCATTTGACGATTCAATTCCTCCACTTCTGCTTCAAGTAACTCGATATACTTCAACGCGTCTATTTTTTCAGGACCTGTAACATTATTCCACCTTATGACTTCTCCAGTCACCTTTTTCTGGGTACCAGATGCATAATCTGGTGAATCCTGAACAGTCAAACGAGTGATAGTTACTCCTCAGAAATATTTACTTTGTGAGAACAGGGATTCAAGTAGAAGATCTAACAATGGCAGAATGAACTTCACATATCAAGCAAACGGTACGCATCTTCAGATGAACCAAAACTAAAAAGAGGGAAAGAAAAGAAAGCAGTATTATTGTCTTTTTAAAAGAAGGGCATTTGTGCAATGGATACTTGAGACAACATGATAGCAATTGTAAGAAGTCATGAATGTAAAATCACCAGTAAGACCATGATCTCATTGAGAACATCAAGTCGATAGTATGATATAATAATTCCCAGGAACTATAGCTTCAACAGCATTTGTTTTGAGTAACTCTGCAAGTAGCAACCACTCTCAAGGATTTAACGGTCCCGAAAATAAGGTGAAAAACTGAAAGGGAAGCCTGGTTAAAGGACATGTGAAAAGTGAAAGTCGATTCTAAAACATATTCAATACCCAAAAAGTTATTCTTGACTTGATTCGCTTGAGTTTAGAACAAAATAAAAAAGGAATAAGGAATGTAATACTCTATCTTCCATCAGCATAATGGAAAAAAAGAGGTAAATACAATAAATAAGCAAAACATAGATGCAGGGACAAACTGAAAGCCTCTTATGAATAGGTTTGAAAGCTAAAAGGCTAATACAACCTTTTCCAATAATTCAGTCACAATTCTATTAGTGAAATTGTGATCTTTAAACTCAAAAGAAATTTCCTATTCCAAAACTTATATTGAAAAGTAAGAGAAACCAGAAATAGCTTTACGAACAGATTGATATCATTTTGCCTTGCATCTCTTGCATTAGCACAGCAAATTGCCTACCTAAAATAAGACAATGGATGATCTGTAGAGAGAAATGTCTTTAAACTTTCATTTTCCTGTTTTGTCTTTTTACTATTTAGTGTTAAATGTCTTTTATCTTCCAAGTGATGCTAAGAAGTTTCTACTCGATGGAAAGGCATGAGCAACTCCAAAACAACCAAGACAGGCTGAAGATAACTATCTAAACTGAAAATGCTACATTAATTGGCATAAAAAGAGTAATTCATCCAGTCCCAGGAAATGACAACAAAATCAATTAGTCGGAAATAGCACACACTAGAGAGAACTTACCTTTTCTTCCTGTGCTTCAGGAAGGGCAGCCTGTTCCAGACTTTGTTGCAGTTCTAACCGAAATTGAGCATTCCTAAACATATATCCAGTCATCAAGACACTATACATAAGCTGAGCAAGATTTTCAGCGACCTAAGTAAAAGTCAACATCACCCAAAATCATCATCAGCTCCAGAGATGACATATACGTCCTTAATCAAAGAATGTCTCATCTCATATATCACAGCTTGCAAGCATTGAGATCATAGCCACTTACCGTGGTTACAGTAATGGCGAAAAATTGTGGAGGTAATGTTCCAATCATGTTTGTCACTGTTTGGCGCATTGCCTCAACTACCTAGCACAGGTATCAATGATCAGGATATGTTTACATTAGTACCTTGAATTTCAAAGGAATTTCAAGTTGTCTAAGCTGTTTCAGTTACATGCACTAAACAACAAAAAGAAAAACTATGCCTCAATCTCAAATCAGTCAAGTTCCTCTATAACCGTTCCACTCTTATTTGCGCCAATTATGTCTGTTCTATCAACCAAAAAAGCACAAACATCTTCAAAGTACGAAACTTTATTGCTAATACCTGTTGTGGTGCTTTTTTCACAAACAACTCCATGAATTCCGGTTGTACATTTTGCACATACTCCAGTAGAATTTCCCTTCTGCTTTTGTGCTGCAATAACATTTACTAAAATTGAAATCTTTCTACCTGCTCTCCAACACTTAAGTCACAATATTGAACTAACATTTCAAAATTATATATAAACGGTAGATGAATACAACAATACAAACACTGAAAAAAAACTGAGTACCATAGAGCCATTTGGAGGTTTGGTATCGTTTTCGTTGTTATTTTGCGGTGAATCGAGGGATTGAGCTCTCAGAGTGAATTTTTGTTTGCGAAATGTTTTCTTCTGGAAGCTAATCAGAGAACAAAGCCGTCGACTTCCGGCAGACGACGAAGACGAAGAACCATATGCCTGTAACAGAAACGTTGGTTTCAACGTCAGCGAGGACATTATCAATTGTGTTTCTTTTGGATTGTTTTACGTGAATTTTGTTTCTCTTCCTCGCTAAAACCCTATTATCTCCATTAACGATAACACACGAAAAGCTTATTGGAAGGAGAAATGAATGGAAGCGTCACTGTGAGTTAGTGAGTGATGATTCTGGGCCTTTCGGGTCTTCCAGGTAGGCTTCTGATTTGTTCTTGGCCTAATAATCAGGTCCACTAGAAATGTGATACATTGGGCTTTTATCCATTCTGAAAAAATTTCGAGAGGTGATCCAAGTTATTCTAAGAGTTGTTTGGTAAGCTTAAGTTCATTGTCGGATTATTGTCATTATATCCCATGTATCAAACGACGCTTCTTCTAAGGGTTCATTTAGTACACATAGCAAGGATACCAGAATTCTTAAAATATCTCATGTAATATTTTTTTCATCTTTTATATGTGATAATTAATTCACCAAAAAACCAATATTATAGAATATATTAGGATTATTATTTTTATCTTACCAAATATCAACTAAACTATTCTTATGTGTTTATTACGAAGAAAAATATATTCCTAAAAGATAAAAGGTTTGAACTATAATTTTTTAGCCGAAATCTCTCTTTGTAGTGTCCATCAAGTTGTTTGGCTAAGTTTCTTGAATGGTACTATATATTTGATTGTTTCTTTGTGTGAATATAAGGTATTTTAGCTATAGATATATACTTTTGAGTAGGAAAGCAACAATTATTTTTTGCTTTCCTTCATTTTTGAATAAAAAAATTAGGTGAAATATTACATAATTGAAATCCTATAAGAGTATATTTTAAGAGAGGATGAGTACACATACAATTAGTTCCAAGTATATTTTGAACATATAGTTAATTCAAATATCTTTTATAAAATAAATATAAACTTATAAATATATATCTTTTTAATAATAAAAATGAGTAACATAAATTCGAAAAACCAGAGATGTTGAAGCAATAGGAAATGGAAATTAAACAAATAGAATTAAAAATAAAAATCTAAACTCTAAAATAGAATACATTTCCAAAAAGACACAAGTATTATGTGAAGTTGCCGGGAGTGTATTAGAGCTGCAGTTGAAAAGTTGCAAAATATCAACAACACTTTTAAGATCTGCAAAAAAGCTCTCTAAGCTGCGATTCAATGCAAGGAGGATCAAATGGAATCGGTTATGGCCTCAAATATCAGGTTAATCGGAAACTTTTTTTCACAATTTTCATATTTTTTTCGCTTAAACCCTAAATGATGACTGATTTAGTTCGTGATTCTGTTCAGGCACGATGTATCGCCGATGTGAAAGCTGATACGGATCACACCAGTTTCCTAACCGGAACTCTCAGCCTAAAAGAAGAAAATGAGGTACTCCATTACTTTCATCTCCGTAATTTATCGTGAATTTCCTAGTAATGCGGCATTTTACAGGTACATTTGATCCGGATTTCTTCCGCTGGCACTGAATTGCTATGCGAAGGTCTTTTTTCTCATCCTAATGAGATCTGGGACCTTGCGTCGTGCCCCTTCGATCAACGGATTTTCTCTACTGTTTTTTCTTCCGGTAAGTTTATGGTTTATTTGACTAATAAGTCTTCTTAGTTTGCTGTCTCATTTTTGTAGGATTAGAGTGAGTCGATCCGAATGCACATAATTTGTTGTTTCTTTTGTTGAATTCTTAGATGTGTTGGATTATATAGGTGGAATTTATTATCTGCACATGACAGAGTGATACTTCTCTTTGAGCTTGATCATGAGGAAATTATATATTCATTGTTTTAGAAGTTAATGTTGTCCATAGTGTGGAATGGATACAAAGGATTCATATAGTCGCAATGTCATGGTTCAGGTGTTTTGATATTTTTGATAGAAATAGTATTCATTGGTGTTTCGAGAATAGTTTAGTTCTTTTGATTTTATAGTGTTCTTTTAATCAGATCATAAGTTCAATTTATGACCTTCTCTTGTCTGTTTAAGCAAAAACTCAAGGAAGTAAAGGCATTTTAATTGCCTTACGTGAAGTTCACGAGAAGTTAGAACGGTAGTGTGGTTGGTGTTACTGATTTGATGTTTATGATGGAACTAGGTTCTATGATGATGCTCTATTCATTTGTAGGTGAAACATATGGGGCAGCAATATGGCAGATCCCTGAGTTGTATGGCCAATCGAATTCTCCACAACTAGAGAGGATTGCATCTCTTGATGCTCATAATTCGAAGATAAAGTGGTTAGTCTTTTTTGATATGGTAAACTCGAACTGCTTACCATAGCCCCTCAGTTCAAAAGATTTTAGATGCTTCTAGTATAAAATAAATATTAATGCTTAGGGGAAGAAATGCAGGATGCATTGTTGTGCAAAACTCTGCTTTTCTATTTTGGTCATCCTAAACTCTGCATGTTATTTAATCATTCCACTGGATGCGTACCTTGTAACTGCTAATGCTCAATATTGTAACATACCCAACCAGCAGCAAATTCCGATTTTTGGAAAAAAAGAAATTCCTATTAACATTTCCTTTGCTACTTAAGTATTCTTCTAATTCCCAATGCTACGTTAGCTCCTATGCTAAATAGTTGATGATATGGTCTTCAACTGTTACATTCATTGCTGATATTATTTCTAACACTACCCTTCGACAAAGCTAACCTAATTATCTCCAAAAATTGTGGAAGGCCATGATTCAGGAGTGCTCCAAATATATTCAAAAAATGCAGTCCTTTGATTTTAGATGGGAAATCTTAATACTTCAAAGTCATAATTGTTTTCTGTGTTCCGTTTCATGTTTATTCTCTTTTTTGTTTTGTTCTCCAAAATGAAGCAATTCAATGGTTATTGGTCTCAAGTAGCAATTCTACGGCATCATCAATTTTTTGCATAATATTTAAAGTACCTTGAGTTCTTTTAGATGGTGGTCAAGTAATTAAAATTCAATTGCCATAGATTACTAACAAATTGGTTTTCTAATTTGTGCTTGTGATGCTTTAATTAGTTAACATTTTATGATAGTTCCCTTATGGTTTATCATGCTTTAGAGGCTCATGCCTTTTGTCCTTAATTTTTCTATTAATTGGTGAGCCTGATGGAGTTACATATTAAATCGAATAATTACCTATTTTATTTGCTTGTACACTAAAATATATTGTAAATGGTGGGCAGCACACTTTGGTGGCCAACAGGAAGGCATGACAAGTTGGTTAGCATTGATGAACAGAATCTTTTCCTCTGGAGCTTTGATACTTCAAAGAAGAATGCACAGGTATATTCCAGAATATGGCTATACTTAGCTCTGGCCTTATAAAATGACCAACTAAAATGTTTCATCTTGATTTTATTTTAGTTTTCACTTCAGAAAAGTGCTGCTCGTGTTTGGTCTTCCAGTTTACATTTTTTTTGACCCATACATGCTTTATTGAGCAGTCATTTCTTTTATGCTACTGCAAGATGTATATCATTGTTTTGGAAAAGCAAAGGCACAGTAGACTATACTATGGTTGTGCATGAATGTTTACCTTCTTATAGTTTGAAAGTGCTGTGAACTGAACTTAGACTGTTAGGCATAGTAATACTCTTGTTAACACGTAAAGGGTAAAAGCTTATGAATCATTTGAAATGGCATATATGATGGCTAAAAGTCTACCGGTGCTCCTCATGGTTGGAGGTTTTAAATACTGAACTGTTTGATTACTTAAAGTAGATTTCTTGAAATAAACTTGTAATTTGCATCCCTTAGAGTGCTTCTGTTTCATCTAAAACCTAGATTTTGCTGGCTTGGAAATAATATTATCTTGATGATATTCTTTTGGTTAGCATATCTTCACACTCTTGTTTGAAATACAAGGTAGTCTGCAGTTTACCTTAGGCTTCTATGTGTCTCATCTTCGGGGATACCACCCTTCTTTGCTGCCAGAGAACCTCAAACATAGTTGTAAAAGTGTTGTTACTTCTGATTCGTGGGGCTAATTTTTATTCAGGTCTGCTGCAAAATTTAGGTACAATCACAAGAATCAGCAGGTGTGCTACATTCGTTAACTGGGGGCGCCTGGGATCCCCATGATTATAATGCTCTGGCACTGACAAGTGAATCATCAGTCCAACTTTGGGATCTACGGACAATGAAGTAAGTGAATATGGTAATTGATTCCCTATATTCTGTGTCATTTGTTTATGTTATTCTTTGTTCACTTGTGAATATAAGGTCAAGATAAATCATCCAAGAAAAAAAATGTAAGAAAGTACTTTGGAAGGTAAATGGCTAGTGTGGCATGGACAGTTATGTCCCTTAAGTACAAAATATACTTTGAATTTTGAAATGGGAGGCAAAAGAGAATATTTTCATGTACCTGAGATGGCTTAATCTCTAAGAGAATCCCCACCCCCACCCCCCACCCTCGACACACACACAATAAAGAACATACTCCCATCAATGTCAATGAACCCAGTGTTATAAATTTATTGATCTAAATCATAGTTTGTCATAGATGAAGAAAGAGACTGAATAGTTTCAAGGGCCTAAAGATAATGTAGTGCATGCTTATAACAAAAAGGGTAAATGTTTAAGGCTCAATCTGGACATTGTGTCACAGAACAGGTCAAGAAGTACTTTACTTCTAATTTCTGTACTCCCATACCCCTTTTACACCCTGTACTGGATATTGATTCACTCAAGTCACATAGCTTTTTAGTTTGGGCACATACTAGCTCTGAAGTAGATTCTTGTGTGACCGTTCTCAGGATAACATCTTCTGGTCTTTTGCTTGGCTTGTAATATTTTATGAAGCTATTTTTGCTTTTATCCATTAACTTGAATGATTAGTTTGCACAATTTACATCATGGTTAATTCTACTGCAGGAAAACAAATTCAATCGATCATCCCCATGTCCGTAATTTGGATTACAATGTGAAGAGAGAGTATACTCTTGTAAGTACATAGCTTTGTGAAGTTATTAAGTTGCATTGATGATTGATCCCTTGATTTGTCGTCCATTTGCAAATGAAATAATCTGTTTGAGTAAGTTTATGAATCTGTGAGGTATATCTGCTTTTTGCCTGTATGCATGCGTGTTAACATTACAATGTTAGGAGTTTGACACTCAAATGTGGACCCATCTTAGGAACCTTTTTGATATTTTGTACTAGCATTTCAATTTCAATATGGAATGTGGAGAGGTACTCGTTTGCTACAAGAAGGAAAGGATAATTCTTTTTTTTCTTTAAAGCATAATGTCTTCAACTTTCTACTTTTTGTTTCCTCCTAGCAATCACTTTATGGAGATAGATTACATGACATGAATGTCATGACATGGAAAGTACTTCCTCTAAAGTGTATGGCTGTGGCCTTGAGTTTTTAGTGGCTCTATTTCTCTATCAGGCTTCTGGTTTTTGCTCAACGATTTGTTGTTTATTTCTGAAAAAGTTCCCATACTTGTGTTTTTAATATGTCCATCTACCTAAATAGAAGTATGTTACCCTTAACATGCACAATCAAATATGAAGATGATTATCCTGTGTCCTTTTAATTTTTTTCTGTCGATTAGCAATGAGCCAGTTGATGAATTTCTCTTCGTTTTTGGAATACTGCTTTTAGTTTCTTTAAAGAGAAAATAAGAAGATACCCAGTAAGACATCAAAGTGAAATATGAATAGTTAGTTGAGCTTAATGGAACTTGTTTTATCACCTCTGCATGCTTTTGGCTCTCCATTTCTTAAAGATTCAAAATAGGTACATACGGGAGAAAGTGGTACTTTTAATTTTCTCTGTGTGAGGTATTGCTATCATAACTTTACCATCTTAATTTTCAACTGTCTTATTAAAAGGTGTTCAAATTTTTTTGGTCTTGGCTTCTTTTTCTTTTCCCTTGGAGAAAGCAGGCCTTCAGTGTCAGTGAAGATGTGTTCAAATTCTGCAGGTAACGGCTGAAGATGAATCTGGGATACATATATGGGATCTTAGAATGCTGAAGTTTCCAGTCCTTGATCTCCCTGGACATACTCACTGGTAATACTCTGTGGCAATAATGAAGCTGCTTGCCATCTCTTTAATTAGTTGAGTTTTTGATATAAGATTATTGTCTGGTCCTTCAATGTGTGTCTCACTATGCTGCCTACAACTTAATGACTGCTAACTTTTTTTGTTAGGGTTTAGGGTTAGAAGTTTCTTTCTGGATTACCATTTCCTTATTGAGTAAATGCAGTTGATGTTTGTTCGCAGGACATGGACTGTCAAGTGCAATCCCGAACATGAAGACTTAATTCTGGTTCTTTCTCTTCATTTCCTTTATCTGTTTGTCTACCCTATGTATCTGGAAAACATACTTGTGCACACTCTCACTGAGCCACAATTTTCTATGCTGAATTTCCCCAGAAAATAAAAGCAGTCTATCTGATACTTCTACATATATGATGTTTAGCTTCTTTTAGGACACTCGCACTGAAATCTCTTGACAGCATGTGCATGTCTTATCTACTATGCATATAGTTTTAGTTTTAAAAACAAGCTTCCTGTCTACCTTGGTCATTGATATTTTGTTGCTGAAACAAAAATTTTGGCAGAGTGCTGGAACTGATTCTGCGGTCAATCTGTGGCTGGCTTCTCTTCCTAGTAGTGACGAACCAACTCCAGAGAGGTCCTTTCCGTAAACCCTCCGCCCTTTCTCTGTAAAAAAGAAAAGGAAGAGAAGCCTAACAAAGAAAAAAAGAAGCAGCACTCGAAAAGTATCTTATCTCACTGTATCTCATAAAGTTTGTTCGTTTTCAGCTTTGACTCCCCTAATAAGCCAGTGGATCCATTGCTTAATTCATATAGTGACTACGAAGACAGTGTGTATGGTAAGTACACATTTGCTGTTTCCTTATCAGCTGAGTTTTTAAGCGACATTTGATTTATCCATCTTGGTTCTAGGACTTGCTTGGAGCTGTCGAGAGCCATGGATATTTGCATCATTGTCATATGATGGAAGGGTAAGGCCTCTTATGGGTTATTCATCAGAAGAACCAAGAAAAAAATACACATGTCTCTGGATAATAACCAGCAGATTTTGCAATCTTGAACTATTCTTGCTTTGGTTTGTATAAACAATAGGAAGTGTTGCTGCGAATGCTATTTTATTTTTTGGACAATTGTGAGAGAAAAATTTAAATAATAATCTTTTCTTAGTTTTGATAGCCGTCTTTAGCTTGTTCAATCAATACAGTTATTTAATATCATGGTTCTTTAAGGAATATAAAGTGAAGTTATAATACATTCTCAAAAAAAAGAAAGTGAGAGTTCTAATTTTCCTTCTGGTCGCATCTGTGTCTTTTCTTGTGTTGGACTTCTGAGCCAATTTCAGGATAACATAGAAAATGTTCCCATGAGTGTGCATGTATTCTTGGCAATTTGCTATTATTTCTAATACATGATGAATAGTCTAATAGAGTTGTCTTATTTTAAGTTGAGAATTGGCACCACGTGTTTTCATGTTTTAATTTAGCATTTTTTTTCCTAACAGGTGGTTGTAGAATCAATCAAGCCTCATCTTCCAAGAAAATAAATCAGTACAACTCGAAGTAAGTATGAACTCGTGATCCATCTTTTGAGCTCATTATCCCTTTGCCACACTACTCATCTCTTTTATTAATGTTTGTATCACTCCAGTATATCCCCCTCCAAATCTGTATTCTTGATGTGTTCATGATGGAGTTAACGCTGCTGAGGTGGAATGTAGAATTTTGCAAGAGGTCTCTTTAATTTTATCTAGTATGACGTTTGCAGTTCATTTTCATGCGGAAGCTTCTAAGCCTGCAGCTTCACTCCAGATTGAATTTTCTTAAACGTATGGCACATGGTCATTTACATTTTCCATTCACTGTAGTTTATGGTTGTCATAACTTTGCACGTTTAAGAGCGTCAGAAAAGAGTGATGTCACATCTTCGCATCTTTTAGATTCTCTCCCGTGGACATCCGACCAGGTACCTCATTATGCGGACCCACCCAACGTTATTGTCACTAAACTAGACTTTTATTATTCTGTGGCCAAAGTGTTAATCATCTCTTTTCCTTGAACACAGATATAATCGGGTTCTTTTACTGTACTCGTTTATTTTTGCGAAAATATTTTCTGTTAATGTTCCGTAATAACACGATACCTTTGTGATTTCAGTTAGTTGATTTGAGTATGCATTTATGTATTTGGTGTAAACTTAGAGCCTTATACGTGTTTACCATTTGATTTGTGTTATGATGCGAATGATGCAAAAACAGGGAGGTGCAGGGGGGAAGATGTGGCTATAAAAGTTTTCAACCTTAGAAAATCAATTCCAAATTGGAAATCTGTCACCCCTTACTAGTTATTGAATTGACCCAAAGCTTATCCAAACATACAGGGTATAGCATATCTACAACTTGTCAAAAGTGATTTGGTTTCCTAGTTCAACAGCAAAAGTCAGGGTCAGAAATCATTTTTAAAGTAGTCATCTTTTTTCATGTACACGTGGAGGTGTTTTTCACCATGAAATGTGTCAGTAGTCATGTGTTGATGATGTGGTGAGTCAGCTTTATCCATTGTGTTCAAATTTCAGCGTCAGCATTGTACTTATGCCATGTCATCAGACACTTTCCTCTCGACTTGTGGTGAGCAGGATATGGTTCTACCAGTGATTCCTATGGTTAATTGATTTTCCTTTTTTTCAGCCTCATTAATTTTGTTGCATCAACTTTCTTTTAATGACAATAGGCTAGAATAAACGTGATAACATAAGAAGTAAGTTGGAGTATGTACAATTTGAGATGTGAACATTATCATAATAGGCTATTATAAGCTCTTTTGAAGTTGAAACTTGAAATTCGAGTTAAAGTTTTGTGGGTGGAACTGAAATTTTACAGACTGCTTTTTGGGGAACTTATTTATTTTTACGATAATTTTCAAAATTCATGATCAAATAAATTAAAATTTCAATGTATATGATTCATTATTTTAATATCACATTGAAACCAAACTCAAATCAGTTATTTATTTAAAGAAGAACCAGGATGGGATTACCTTGTACAAATTGTTAAGCAAACGTAGATGACTTGAATATATATGCATGGTGATCGATGTTTGCATTACCTCTTTGTTACTTCTCACCCGCATAGGTATATAATAATTTCAAATATCCCATGCTAATTGAAGTTTAAATCATTGATTTGCTTTTGTTGTCTGCTAAAACTTAGGTAAATAATAGATCAAACTCACCTACTCATATATTTATTTCGTCTTCATTAAAGAAATGTCTTAATCTACACATCTTGTTTCATTGATCACTAAAATCACACCTTAATTACTGATAATATGTTGCTTGATTAGATTTGTTAAAAGAGACAGAGGAAGTGACAGTTCAAATAATTGTATTACGCTATTTCTGCTTTGCCGTAACATTATACATTGCAATTTCCCACATGCAATAGCTTATTTAATTGCTTGAACTAGTGGAGACAATATCAAAGGGATCATAATTCTTGTCTTTACTATTTTTAGTTCCACCAACTCATAGGCAAATTGTTACATTTCTTAATCAGGTTATCTTGGTTCTAGTGAATATTTAGTGACTAATACATAAATGGCATGACCAAAAAAAAAATTAAAAAAGCGACGCCATTATATGTAAATTACTCCACAAAATTGTTCTTTATTTCAATAAATGAAACACAAGTAACCTTAAATACGTCTTACCATCCACGATTAGGTAAGATGAATGTGTCCCTATTTACACAGAGTAAATTAAAATTAGTTAGATCCCATTAGATATCTTCATCATCAGTATAACAAGTCATTTTCAAAAGAAAGCAAGCATTATATTTACATACATTAAATATAACAGGTTATTATAATTGGTGAATCATATTTTGTACTTGCTATTTTTGGGGTTATAGGGAACTGGGAAGGTGGGTCCCATAGTCACTATTAGGGACACGTGGCAAATCCATTGTGGCACAATGGATGCAAATCACAAGTAAGTGGACCCAATCACAAATTAGTGAGTCAACATTTCTCGAAATCATCCTTTTATTTTATCCAATCTTACTTTTTGGTCCCCTTTACCGTCAAACTAATTTTTATGTATAAGTACCTAAAAATTCTCCTAATTTTTCTCTTCTAATCTTATTTGATCTCTTTTTTTTTTTTTAATTCACCACACTAAACTCTTTTTCTGTTTCTCTGAATCTCCATCTGAACTTCACTCACTTCTAGGGCTTTATCAACACATTCTTCTACCTCCAATGGCATTCTTTTGAGCAATAATGGCGGCTTCGGCTTCTTCCAGAGGATTCACAGCGCCCATAGGGGCGGCTAAGCTGCCCACAGTTGAGGTGTTCCCTACATTACCTAATGGTTTTGTAGAATTTCGAAGGAAGAAGAGGAGTAGTACCGGAGGTTTCTTCAGTATACAATGTTGTTGTTCAGATTCTGTGATGCCAATTAGAGGTGGTAGTGGTTCTGGGAATGGCGTTGATAAAGGTGATGATGGGAGGTTCGATTCTAAGAAGATCACTGCTAATTATATGAGAACTCAAGCTTCTTCCCCAATGCCCTTTGCATCTCCTCAGTAAGTCAATTTTTATTTGCACTACATTTCTTGCAATCAATCTTCATAATAACTGGAATAGGTGGTTGAATTGTAAGAAATACTTTTTGAACCATGAATGACTAATATAATTAAATGAGGCAAATTTAGCAAAATGGATATTGAGGATTCATATAGGTGAACCGAAAAGGGTGTTGCTTGTTTGGTTATTGAATATTTTATTTTTTTGGGTTTCCCATCCTGTATCTAGTAACCACATTGTAGCCAAACTAATCCGGATTCCATTGATGAAAGCTCCCCACATCCTGTGGTTGTTGAACTTATAATAAGGTTAGTTAGTGTGTATTGTTATGTCCACTTGCAAAATTGTCAAACAATGTCATATTCAAAGTAAATCATTATCCATGATTAAGCTGAATCACTTCAAGGTTGGAGAGTGATTAGTAGTAATTTTCTTATTATTCTAAGAGCTAAAGTCACCTCCTTTATTAGGTTCTTAGGATGCTTTAGAAGTAATGTGATATTTATGTATGAAAGAATTAACTTTAGATGTTATTTGGCAGAAGCTGATGAGACATCACATGGGTTTGTTTGGACAGACATTATGATTAGCTTAAATGAAAACAAAAAAAAATATTTTCTTTCTGTCATTGATATGTTGTAGAGATTTGTATGTTTTGTTCTTTCCTATTCTGGTACAAAAGAGAATTTTGTATCATATTGTTTATCAACACCTGAACCCCTTTCAAATATGTTGCTTTTAGCAATCTGGATACCAGTTTGTATGGATTATACTGAGGTTAGTTTGAGCTCTTAGTCAGATATTGCTGTGTCCACTTGCAAAGTTCTTGAACAATTTCATATCAAAGTAATAGATTCTATTGCATCGAATTAATACATGCTTAAACTGCACTCAAGGTTGGTTGGACTAGTTAATAATAATCTTTTATTATAAGAGCTAAAGTTGCAACTTTTACGAGTTCCTAGGATATTCTAGTTATCTAAGAAGTAATCCGGAGGTAATTAGATAAAATCTGTTTGTTTCATTTCATACTATGAATTTTACAATTGATTTGGATGTATCTTCATGTTATTGTCAAGGCATGAAGAAAAATAAGAGATATTCTATTGTTAAAAAAATTCTGCGTTTTGTTAATATCACTTCCTCTATTTATGCTACTTATAGTTTTTGAATGGTCAATAACAAACCCTTCATTATAGGCCCGATAATCTTGATGTGGACTCCAAAGTAGTGTTTGACTTTCTAGCATCTCGAATATCTTCACGGTTTACAGACTCCATCTTTCCATGTTGTGTGTCCTGCATACTTGATTGGAAGTAGCTGTTTTTTTCGGTGATTTTCATCAACTTTTCTATACGCAGGTCTAGATTTGTTTCAAAGCCAGAAAAATTCTTTTCCCGATGCACCCCAAGAAGTTCAGGCCCTAAGTCCCGTGATTCTCCACCAAAACGAGGTAGTTATGGCTCCTTCCTTTTTGGTTTTTATAAGAGTGTTTCTCTTTTCAGATAAAATTGATAATTTCGTTTATCACCCTTCCTTTCTATAGACACGGGCATTGCTAATGAGAAAGATTGGGGCATCAGTATGCTAAATGATAATGTCAATGAAACTGGAGTAAACGAGGACGGCAGTACATGGTATCGGGAGAGTGGGGAAGACCTTGGTGACAATGGATACCGATGCCGATGGACAAGGATGGGTGGTCAGAGCAGTGATGGTACCTTAGAATGGAAAGAAACGGTACGCATGTTCTTAATCTTGTGTATGGTTGTATTGTTGTAGATCTTGAAGATTGAATTGTAAAAATATACTTGAAAACCTATTATGTGGGATCACCTTTTCCAAGGACGAACATCTCATTTTTTTGCGTAAATTAATATTTACCTGATGTGCAATCTCAAGAGTATGAAACTAAAACCTTAACACAGAACTGTAATGTCTTAACTACATTGATGACACAAGCCCAAGAAGTAGAGGTTTAGCTAAAGGAGAATAACAAGAACTTTTCATGTCTAGTCATCACATGAATCAATTTTCTTTGCTGGTTTTGAATGCACATGTTTTTCTCTGGCTAGGCTTGTGGACTGTTGAGCCAGTGATAAGTGTGTAGAATATGGGGAATGTTTATCTATCAGAAAATTAACTTTATGTCCTAAACTTGAACACAATGTACTTTTTTTATTGGAGTTTGGGAATGATTGGATAATAATATGACAGACAATTAAAAGGTTTATTAGTTAACTGTGAATACCTTATTCTGATGGATAAAGTACCGCAAATAAGTTCTTGCATCCTCTTTAACAAACTTGTTGAAGAAACATTGGAATCCAAGTTTCATTGTAGACATTATTTTATAACCTTATCAAGTACCATCCCAGGTGGATGCTTTTAATTGGATTTGTTGATCTCCTTGACAGTGGTGGGAGAAAAGTGATTGGACTGGATACAAAGAACTCGGTATGACTTTTTACTTTAAATATGTATAACCTTGCTGCATTTGGTATAAATTTTCTATCTTACAATGGTTTTTAGTGATTCCATCGTCATCCTTTATTTTGTACTTCATGAAGCGTCAAGTTTTCCCTTTGTATAATTAACAGGTGTTGAGAAATCCGGGAAAAATGTTGAAGGGGACGCATGGTGGGAAACATGGCGGGAAGTTCTTCACCAAGATGAATGGAGGTTATATATATGTTTTCTTAGATTTTGTAATAATATAACCTGTTGTGTATTGCTTTGCTGCTCCGGGAGAATTACTAAAATAGTTATGCTGCATTTTTGATCTACAGTAATCTTGCTAGGATTGAAAGGAGTGCACAAAAACAAGCAAAATCAGGCACTGAGAACGCTGGGTGGTATGAAAATTGGTAAGAGATTTTGAGGGGAATAATTAGTTTACATGGTCATGAATACATACACAAAAAGATATTAAGCATTGATATTTCATATACAGGTGGGAAAAGTATGATGCAAAGGGTTGGACAGAGAAAGGGGCACACAAATATGGCAGATTAAACGAACAATCGTGGTGGGAGAAATGGGGAGAACATTATGATGGAAGAGGATCTGTTCTTAAATGGTACATACCTATTTGTTGTGTTAGTAATTTAGCATCAGACTCTGGCCCTCTTGATATAGTGGAGCTCTGGTGGAGGCACTTTGGTAACTATTGGTAGTGCTTTTCCACTAAACTCTTGGCACTTTGAAGTCCCACGACCTGTTTTTGCCTTTAAATGATGTTAGCTATGTCACCTGAACAAGCAAAAAAGCTTTAGAATACATTCATCCAAGACATAGTGATAAACTAGAACTGCAACGATCTGCTTTGGGTTCACACTTGCAGTAGATAAACCTCTGTTTATGCTGAACTTTTGCTACTGCACTAGTTATTGAAAAGAAATCAAGTTCTAGAATTTAATGGTGAGATAATCTTGACTTTGGTCATTATATGTCCTAACTGGCCCTCTAGAATTGTAATCTCATACAATAGAAACTTGACTGATATCAACAATATTGCTTGAAGACAGAGGTTAAACATCATATTTTACTCTCTTCTTTTCATGACATTATTATAATTGCTTGTTTCTGACTTTTTTTGAATTGGTAAATGGCATTGTTAAAGGGGTGAAAGTTTGTCAAAACCTCCCTAGTGGTCTTGAGTTGCTGACAAGTTGGTTTATATTGCTTATCGTTCCATGCTCCTTTTCTCAGGACAGATAAGTGGGCGGAAACTGAGCTTGGAACAAAATGGGGAGACAAGTGGGAAGAGAAATTTTTCGCTGGAATTGGTTCGCGGCAAGGAGAGACTTGGCATGTGTCACCCGTTGGTGATAGTATGTCTACCTTCTATTTAATTGAATTACATCTTTACATTCCAAAAGGACTTAGGTGCTAAAACACAAAAACCAATTACAAGTTTTTCCTGGTGAAAGCTAAGCTGTTAAAAGAAATTCCCTAACTATCATAATATGTATTACCGTGTCTCTTATTTTGAGTTTTAAGTTAACCAATCATCCAATTCTCTTCTTAGTTTCCTTTTCCTAATTATCCAGGATGGTCTAGGACATGGGGAGAGGAGCACTTCGGAAATGGGTATGTCACAATTATGAATATGAACTAAAATTCAGCTTGTTAGATGTCTATTTCCATGCACTTTTACACTTTAGAAACTTATAAATAATGTTGTTTCCATGAATCAGCAAAGTGCACAAGTACGGCAAGAGCACGACAGGTGAAAGTTGGGACATCGTTGTGGATGAAGGAACTTACTACGAGTAAGTCATAGTTTAGTGTTAGTAGGCTGTAGGATTTAACTTATAACATGGACATTATCACTACAGTTACAGCACGTTGCCTATCTTATTTTTCAAATAACTTGTTCCACTTACTACAGATAGTTAGTTACATGTCTCTATTCTTGTTTGTTAGCGTATAGAAGTTAAACTCATTCATGAATAGTTTTTATGATATTAAACTAACATGTTTTTACTTGAATAGGGCTGAACCTCACTACGGATGGGCAGATGTTGTAGGCAATTCATCCCAGTTATTGTCAATCCAACCTCGAGACAGACCGCCCGGTGTGTTCCCATCAATGGATTTTGGTCCATCTCTGCCTCCAGAAGATGAGTTGCCTCCCACCTTGTCACAATGACAAGTTGGTTTCTTCTCAAACAAGGTTGATGTTGATGCTAGTTGGCAAATTTTCAGATTTTGATTGTAATTGTCAACTCTCGATGTGACAAAACATACTTTGCCTATTCATTTAGTTCATTCTTTTAGAGATTTAAATCATATTTGCGTCGGGTTTAAAATATTCTCTACCATATATGTCTTTATTCTCGAAATCTTATGTCTGAAATCGTTAGTTAAGAATGAAAAAGTAAATTAATGTTATCATAATAGTTATAAACATGGGCCAATTTTTGAAAGGACCAACTCTAGGGTGTAGACAAAATAAATTAAGCTAGAACTAATTAAGATTTAAAGTTATGCATCTATCAATAAATAAAGTTGGTGGCCCTAGTTCATTTGAAATTAACTGCATTGCTGTTTATTAATGGTGCCGAATGTTTATAAAAATTAAAAGGTCGATGAGCTTTCATCTTTTAAATATGAGTTTGTTTGTATTCTTTCATACGTAGATGATATACCATGTTTACTACGTGTTTAATTGAATCCAAAATATTAATGAAATGATCAAAATTATAAATAAAATTATTTGAAATATCTCTCCAAAATAGACCTATTCAATATTTGAATTCGAAACAAGCTACTCAATTCAGATATCAAACCTGAAAAGGTAAAACTTCTTTCATAAAAATAGCATGTGGCAGCAGAGCCGATGTATAATTTATGAATACGATTAATATTGATATTATATATTGTATGGTCAAATAAATATAATTTGTCATAAGCCATGACTTGTGTCGTCTTTATTGAGATTAACAAATACAAATATTTAAATTAACAAAACAAGAGATTAGTCAAGTAGAGAATATATGTCAATTGCTAGATCTACTTTATATATTTTCACTTTTTAAACCTTTATTCCCTCTTTTTATTCCTCCTCGATTTCCATAATTAATTACTCATCCATCAAAAAAAAATAAAAAAATTACTCATCCATCTGCATTTCGTTTATTTTTTCCCTCTCATGTAAATGCAATAGTACTAATTTTTCTCCCTAATGTAAGTTACTTATTAATTACTAATTTATTATAGTAAATAAACTACTATAGTTTATATACATGTAAAATAAAATATTCATATTCTTTTCTTGCTTTAGTTTTTTCGTTTTTCACAATCGAGATTCATCATTATCACATTGTGATAATAATCAAAAAAAAGAAAAGAAAAAAGAACGTTCATGGATGATTTTCAGCCAACTTTGTACTAAATTAGCCGTATAAAAAGTTCAAATTTCTTCATTTGGCCGTGCATGGCGGACAAGCTACAGTTTTTGTAATTTGTAGAATAGGAGCAGTAGCATTGGGAAGCAGCACCAGTTGCAGAAGAAGAAGATTCAATTTTTTTGTTTTTGTTTTACCATTTATGGAAGAAGAACTGAAACCAGAGATCTCAATCAAAGAGAATCAAAAATGATGAATAAATGTTCAAAATGGGTTTCTTCAGATCTTCATTGGAAGCTTTTACTCTTGATTCTTCCTCTACTTTCTCTCTTTTTTTACTTTTCTCTTTCCTCCATTTCCGCCATAGCCAGTAACACTTTTTCCACTTTTACCCCTCTCAACTCTCTTTTCAACAATAACGCCCCTTCTCCTTCACATCCGCCGGTTTTTTCGAATCAAACCGGCTTAGATCGGTCTGAGCCTCTGTTTCCGCCGGGTATTTTTAATCGATCGGTAACGAAGGAGGAGTTGAACCGGTCTAGAATTGCTGTGTGTATAGTGGGTGGAGCTCGTAGGTTTGAACTAACTGGGCCTTCTATAATCCAGAAAATTCTGAAAGAGTATCCGAATTCTGATCTGTATCTTCATAGTCCGTTGGATTCTAATGCATACAAGCTTTCCTTGTTAAAAACTGCTCCTCGAATCTCCGCCATTAAAATTTTCAAGCCTAAAACCATTAAAGAGACTGAGTTTCAGGTCCGAGTTCTCAGTGCTCGTGGCTCACCTAATGGTATTCAGGTATCATCTTTTTTTGTTTTTGTTCATATATCTATTTATTTTAAGCTTAGCTTAATCGAGATATAGGAGTCAGGTTTGCGTAGACTCTATTATATATATGATATGTTGTTGTTGTTGTTGTTAGCTTAACTAGTGTTTGAGGTTTGATGTAACAAAATTCTAAAAGGAGAATGTGATGTGACATAAATGTTTTGTTCTTTAGGATCATAACAAATACTTTAGATATTAATGGTGTATTAATTGTAAGCAATTTCCAATTTTGGAAGGTTGTTAATGGTGTTTGTAGCTAGTGGCTCATATTAGTTAGCAGTCGACATCGACTTGTTCTGGTGTTTCGTTTGGTTTAATTTGGTGAAATGTATCTTCGACTGTGTTCAAATAACAAGAAGATTTACATATAAAAAAAATTACAGTAGGTTGACGACCAATACCAAAGTTCTGAACTTTTGATGAATAAGAGTTATAAGTACATTGATTCATATAGCTGACCTCTACAAATTTGGTATTGAGATGTTGCTGAGAGTGAGATATATATGATCTGATGAAATCCGATACCTATTAGTTGAGGTCAGTATACACTGGCCCAAACGTTGCGGTTATTAAAATTTATATAACAAGCATTGGTGAGAGGAAGTTTGCAGTTATGCAGTGACCGCACCTCAATTCTTATCTTCTGAAGTGAAGAGATGGAAGAGAAAACGTATACTATGTAAGGTAGGTAGTTTAGGTAAAATCCGGTTTACCTTCTCAGAGACTTCATCATTTCTGTGGGGTCTAAGCTAAAACCCTCACAGGTTTGTGAAGAAGGAATATGAAAATGTTCAAGAAGTTGATGACATAATCCCGGTTAAGTTACTTTAGAAGGGGAACTGTTAAATTGGGAAAAAAATGAAATTATTCTCAAGGAGCATTATTGAAAGTTCTACCAATTCATTAGTTTTTTCCATTGAAAAGTACGCTGGTCCAGATTAATGGTAGTTGAAACATTATAATTAAGTAAGCTTGACATTTAATATGTTGTTTATGAGTCTAACATTTATACCTTCACCTAATTCGAGTAACTAATTCCAGCATGCAAAGCAGGACCACAATGGTTGGACTTAAATTGCTATGTTGTCATTGTGAGATACTATGCTAGATTCTTTAATTCTTCTGCATTAGCACTTATCTCATATTGCAGACATGAATTCAAAGGTTAAAGTCGATGGGTGTTTTTCATTAGCTCTTACAAATGGGATGTAAGCTGATCGTGTCCACTACTGCTGCTATATATGCATCTGTATAGTTCATCAAAAGAAAGAAAAATACATTTAGAAAGGACAGCCCCACTACTACAAGTTAGACTTGTCTCTGCATGGCGTTTACAGTCCAAGGTGGAAAAATGTTGGGAATCTTATAAAATGAAGTTAAAATCTCATAAAAAATGAAAGCTGAGAGAAATACCAAATATCTTGAAATCATTCTCGCCTATCAGCTGGTTGCTGCATAGTTTATTTTGTCAATGGGAAACAACCTCTCTATCTCTATGAGGCAGAGGCAAGATCTGATCATACTCTACCCTCTCCAGACCTTACGTGTGTGATTGCACTGGCAATATTGTAGTAGTTGTTTTTATATTGAAGAAAGATAAGCATATTTTTAAGGGAAAAAAAGTACATTTAACACTCTCAAGTGGGCTGAATTTATTTACTAATACATCAGAGATGGGAGCTTTACTAAATGAATTCAAGTTAAATCAACTAGTAATATAAAATTTTGTGAGTATAGTTTAATGCAGGAACTTATCTTTATTAATGACAACAGCTCTCATAATGCTTTGGCACTACAAGAGTACAAGGCCCCTAGGCTGGAACGCTAATAACATACACTAGCTTTTTTATAATTCCCAAAAATTGAAACCTAAATCTTATGATTCTGTATGGCAGGGCCTGCTGCAATATTTCAACCTTGTTGAGGGCTGTTTGACGATGATTCAAGCGTACCAGCACAAGAACAACTTCACTTACGATTGGATAATCCGTACCCGAGTTGATGGATACTGGAACTCCCCATTATCATCCGAGGACTTCATTCCCGGAACCTATTTAGTACCTTCTGGTTCATCTTACGGTGGCTTAAATGATCGCTTTGGCCTTGGTGACTACAACACTTCTGTAGTTGCTCTTTCACGGCTCTCTTTGATTCCTGAGTTGGATGCAGCCAGATACCATCTCCTCAACTCCGAGGGCGCATTCAAGGCCCAACTCACTATTCACAGAGTTCCCTACATCTCTAAGCGCCTCCCGTTTTGTGTTGTATCAGATCGTAGCTATGATTTTCCACCACCCCGTTTTGGTGTTCCAGTAGCAGCACTTTCTAGTCCAGGCCCATTAAGTGGTGCCAAGTGCCGGCCTTGCACACCTCCGTGCACTCACCACTGTGTTGGGCTCACGATGAATAAACTGTACAGAGGATGGAGCTGGACTGACTGGACCAATAACACCCTTCAGCTCTGTGATGCCCATGCTGAGTGGGAGAGTGGTTGGGAGAAAATATTCGACCAAGTGGCAGGTAATAAACTGGCTGCAGCAAGACAACGAGTTGAAAATCTAAAAATGGAGCAGTGTGTGAAAGATTTCGCAGAATTAATGAAAAAAACTGCTTATTGGGAGGCTCCTCCAGTGTCTCAAATTTGTCGATTAGGTTTATCACCAAACCCATTATAGTTTAGTAAACTATGTATAGTTTTCTAGCCTCCCACGCAGTTTTTTCTACGTCCATCTACAGGTCTACAAAACCTTAGATTTTCTGTAGACAAATACAGGTCTTTTTTTGTTGTTGAATATCTCATGGATACTAAGTAGTCTTGTAGCTTTATGGAGAAAGAAATGGAGAAAAGTTTCCTGGTTTTTGTACCTCAATTGAGCTGCGGTATTTTGTTGCGTGGGAGGGTGTGCTTATCATCCGAGCAACGGTCTATTATTTCTTGAAATTGCATGTTAACATCAATTTGTTGTGTGGGAGGGTGTGCTTATCGTCCGAGCAACGGTCTATTATTTCTTGAAATTGCATGTTAACATCAATAGATCGGTTCAATGTATAAAGCTACTAAATTCATAGTAATTTGTTTTGGGTCTTAAATCCAAAAGCCTATAATTATTTGATTTGGACCAATCATTCGAAGGCCCGCTAAGGACTAGTAGCCTACAATTTGGAGTTAAGGATTCAACTCCCTTGAAAAAAAATGGGCAAGTACATGTATAGTGAATACAACTATGGACCACCATTTAATGCATAATCGGAAATATTTAGTCGTTTCAGAATTAACTTTAGATTTTGCGATATTAATTTTAAAAATTCAAAGTCTAATGTTATAAACTTCATAGGTATGGGTAGACAAAATAATTTGAAGTTTGACATATTGTTTAAACTTCATATTTAACACCTAATATTAGGCTTAGGAGAAAATTTAAATTACCAAACCTAACTTCAGACATGTAGGATTGCCTTGAAATTGACACGATTAACATTCCAAACTTCCTAATTAATCATGTGAAAGAAAAAAGTTGCACTTTCTTATATTCTTTTTCTTAAAATTTGAATTATACTCATCTATCGTTGTCATTATAAATTATTCTTTACTATCATTATTATTGCTCACTTAAATCTTGTATTATTCTTTACTAGTATATTAATTAACTTTTTGTAAAAGAAAATAATTTATTTTGCCTACCACGTTTCAGGTAGGCTGCCAGCTAATACTCTTATCTTCAAAAATAGAATAAATTCCAACTACCTTTCTTCGAGTTAATTGGTTCACAATAATGTCAAAAAGTGCATAAAAATAATAGAATCGACGTGTAATTTCATCAGTGAGGTTTTGAGAGTATAAAATATAAGTAAGCTTTATTATAATTTGATGGAGATAAAGAGATTGTTTTGAAATACTATTGTTTTAAGTGTAACAAAACGGAACCATGAAATAATATAATAACTGAAAATAAAATACATATAAGAATTCCTTAATATTCCAAGTAAATAAAGACTGGCTCAAAATTCAAAAGTATCTCCATAATGATTTTGAAAAAGAGAAATAATTAAACTAATCCAGAGTGTAAAGAATTTCGAGAAGAATATAAAGTAATGTAACCAAGTAATTCGCACGTTCATTATTCATAAACTAAGTAAAAATGAGATAAATAAAAACGTGATTAATCAAATAATTCATAGTTAAAGAAAACAATGGATTAACCATAAACTACTAAAATGGTCCACCAAAAACAGACTTTCAACCATATAAAAATAAAAATAATATTTACGTACAACTCATTAATCTTCAGATTTCACTTATAAAATTAAAACTATACTAACATATATTATTGTTATGATAGTCGTCATCGTAAAAATAATATTTTTTTAGAATTTTATTGGATTTGAGGCATGCATAATGCAAACCAAACAACTAACCAAGCATGTCCAAAACTTTGATTATTCGTTGACGATATGGCTCTTCGGTTATTTCAAGGTCAACATTTAACAACTGATTATAAATAGAGATATTTTATTTTATTCCTAAAAATAGGTTGTATATGTTCCTTTTAATTCTAGTTAGTTGTCATGTTTGCTAAAAATATATAAATGTTCTTTTGTTTTTTTAGAAATTAAATAATAATTAGTGAATTTTTTAGCTTTAATTTGTTCTTAGCGTAATTAGTTTTTCTACATCGAGAGAGAATTTCTTTTACTACAACACAAAAAATAGATTCTAAACATCTAATTGTAAACAAAATATTGAAATATCCTGATAAAAATACATTCAGTGATAGTATATTTTTCTTTTAACGATAACTATATTATTATCGTTTATATATATATATATATATATAGGCAGGGTGATCCACCATGTGTGCATTTAATAGATGTGGCCTTACTAGCCAACATTGACAGCCGAGCTTTGCAACGTTAGTTTAGTTATCGCCGTGTTCATAAAATATTATTGATCAAAATTCATATAGTTAAACTTCAAAAAGCGAGATAATATTCCTCATTAATTCCATGGATCTTCTATGAGTATATGATCGATCCATTAGAAAAAGGTTTTAAAGTGTATGATTTTACAGGTTGTCCTTATTCTGTTTCTTTCCACTTAAATCTACATAAGTTAATTAATTAAACAAGATAGAATTAATTAGTGGCATTAATTGCCTCAACTTGAACATTAACATAATCCCATAATATCATAAAAAGATTTTCCTGCAACCGTCATTATATTGGACTGATCAATCGAGGGAATTGTGCAATTCATGCATGACTTCACGTACCAAACACGCTATAATTATTTTTTGTGATAATGATGTTCGGAATAATTTGTGTTATCGAGAACTCTGTTATTTGTCACCAATATATTTATGTATAATATAGATATATATTTTAAATTTTTGTTATTTTGTTAGTATATATATTATTTTTTGGTTCACTTTTACTTATCACATTTGCTTATTGAAAATCAAAATATTGTATTATTTTGATCAACAATTTAAAAATGAATTTCACATTGTGTAATTAATATGAAAAGGATTAAACTTATCGTATAAGTTTAAACTTATCGTATAAGTTTTGAGTATATTTAATTTGAAATATTGAATTTATCTAATTTAATTCAACTTAAAAATTAATTAATTTCGCATTTATAAAACAAAATGTGACAAATACATTATTATATATAAATGAAGATGCTTACAAAAGAAGTAAAAGATCAGGCTACGTACAAACGAAGGGAAAATATGAAGAACTTCTAGAACTATGAGATTTCATTGATTTTTACGTACGTTCTTTGATTTTATATATTCACAATACTATGCTATTTTTGGATCCCGAAAAACTTTATTACTTTGTGCATGGTTACAAGAAAAGAAATTTATAACAATAATCCAGTGTAATTCTATACGAGTATAAAAAATAAAATATATGAAATATTTTATTTTTTATGTAAAAATTACTATCGAAAGACTTTTAACTCAAATAATACATATCAAACGAATTACAATAACAAATTAATCAAAATAAAAATATTACGCAACCAATAAAGAAAAGAACAATAATGAAAATAGAGGTGTTTCCTACGTACCTAACTCAATTATTAAAGTGCATGTTGCATGCAACGTCCTCTGTTATTGCATGGGAACTAATAATGTGAATAAATAGACATAAATTCATATATTGACAATACTTATTCTTAGCTGTAAATTATACGCGTAAGAACCAAATTTCCGTCTAGGAAAAAAAGTTCTTTTAATTACTTTACTTATAATATACTAGAAATGATAGACAATTTTCTGTTACTTTAAACGTAATTATTAAAACTTTTAATTTTGTTGTATACTCAATAAATTTCATAAGATAATTACTAAATTTGAAGTGCTAATAGAAAACAAATATAGCAACAACTACTCCAAAGTTACATAAATTTTCATTACCAATATTTCTTGCATTGATTTATAATTTTAAAGTTTGTTGTTAAAGAGATTGTTTTATTGCCGAGTTCTCGAGATAATTTAATATTTATTAATGCAAATATAAAATCTTCACAAAAGATTGTTAAATTTTTTGAAAATTCAAAGTTGTGCGCTAATTCAGCTAAACATAAGTATCTCATTCGTTTTTATTTGTTTGATCTATTTTTCTTTATAGTAATTTTTACAAAAATAGATTTTTCTTTTTTCTTTTTAGCAACTTCTTAATTTAATTTTCCACATATTCAAAAATTACGATATCAAAAATTATTTTAATACATTTGATATAATTTTAATTGTTTAAAATCATAAAAGTTTTTTATTTTAAAATTTATATCAAGATAAAATAGATTAAATAAATTGAGACAACCGAAATATATATAATTATCGATCATATTAGCTTAATTTCCTTTGATTGCGGTTACGCGTTCTAAAGGGACACGTGAGGTTAGTTAAGAGACTTAAGTCTAGGAGTCTATACTTTAAATTTTGCAATCAATTTCACCGCATTATTATAATTAATTCAACACGTTAAATCGAAGTCTTTTTCGATCTTCAATAAAACAACTCATACATTAATTTTGAACTTATAGTAAGGTTTTTCTTTTAGTTTGCAACGAGACATTTTTCACTTATAAACAATTTGTGTGAAAATAAAAAGATAAAATCTATGATAGTTTTATTGTTCGAATTATAATGCTAAATATGTAAGGACAAAGAAATATAACAGCTGTATTTATGGGCAGTATACATATATCTTACTGGTAACAAAATAACAATAATGCATCAAACCAAAACAGAAAATACTGAAATAGGAGTATTATACCAACGCAAAATAAAATAAAATATTAGACAAGTGGTATAATAATACAAGAATGTCATACTGTAAATTAATTTGACTTGTTTGCGCTAACACCAACAAAAGTGATGGGCTCTTCATCTAATAATTCACTAACTCTTGGGCATTTAGCAAAATTAAATTATAAGAATTGAAGTAGTATTATTTGTGTCTATTTTTTGTAAAAAAATAATAATAATATATTTATCAAGAATTGCTATATTATTTTTAAATAACAAAACAAGTATTTGCACACATATAATATGTTATACTACATTCGATTGTAATTTCATGTGTAAGTGTAAGTAAGGAAGATTGTTATTTTTAAATATGCAGATTCATATCTAATATTAACTATGTTCGTAATATAGTACTATAACAATATGTAACTTTTTCAAATATATATAGATCGAGATTACTAGTTTGAGATAATTTTTGAAATACGAAAAAAAGGACAGACAGGGTGTGAGGGGCACGTGGTGTGTAGGCTCCAAGAGAACAGGAAAACCAGTATAACCTGTGAATTACATAAATACAGATCATCATCCTCTTAGCCACCTTTAGTAACGGGATTTTGCCTTTTTTTGGGCTTCCCCAAAAACAGCTGGATTTATTCCCTCTTTTATGCTCTTTAATTAATTCAGTTATACGTATTAAAAAAAAAGTAAAAAATAATTACATGATCATAAAAATATTACTACTCCATCATTTTACATCTACCTAATATTAACTCACCAAATAGTAATAATGTCAATGTATAAATGATTATTTCGCATGCTTATAGTTTATAATTGGGGTCAAAAATATATAATTTTTATCGTTATAAAATTATTTCAAATATACCTTTATTCTCTAATTATAAGCCATACGAGATAATTAAATTTGTTCAAGTAATCGTTATTATTGAACGTGAAAATTATATTTAATTTGTATGACGGTGAGATTCGATTTCAAAATTTTTGTCTATTCTAATATCATGTTGAGGTGTGTGATCATGTTATCTAGAAGTTTAAATAGTTAGAGAGAATACATTTTTATTATTTAATAATTCTAAACAATTGTTAGATTGATTTTGATTTTGTAATACGTATCTCTTATTTATTTAATTTGTAGGATGATCAATTTTTCTCCACAATTATGAAAAATAGTTACAAATTTGCCCATAAACAAAATAGACGAGAATGACAAATACATAGTGACTCGAGGAGAAATCAAAATTTTAACCTTATGGCTCGTTCAAATGTTGATAGTTAGTTAAGTTTTAAACTATATTTAATAAATGTTTCAATACATTTATTTAAGTAAAAACTATTAAATTTAAATTAAACTTATATCGAAGCTTATGAAAATTAGAAAAATTATTTCCAAACGCGTCAATAAAATCGAATTAATATATACTACTAGTACTATTATTATTTTGCACCTACTTAATTAATAAATGTTTAGATCCACTTGTTTTGTCTCCTTTATAAACACTTCTCAACTGTCCAACTCCTCACAAATTTTTCCCCCTTTTCTGTACAAAAAAATGGGAAAAGAAAAAACACTATCAAAATCGAGAACAATGGCTCCTCGAATGGTGGCTAATTTTCGCAGATCTCTTTCTTTCCCAAATCACCCAAATCACTCAAATAAACCCAAAAAATCCTTCCATGTTCGATCTGCTAGTCTGCCATGTCGATCTCATCCATTAATTTCTCAGCTCAAAGATGATTTAAACGAGCTCAAATCATGGGCTTTTAAGCCCCAAAATCGAACTTCAAATTGGATTTGTGATGGACTCAATCAACTCAAAATTGTTCATGAATCTCTCGATGATCTGCTTCTTCTTCCACAAACACGTGAATCATTAAACGGACATTCCGATTTGGTCGAGAAGCTTCTAGATGATTTCCTTCACTTCGTCGACGTTTATGGAATCTTCCAGACGTTGATACTCACTTTCAAGGAAGAACATTTAGCAGCTCAGGTACGATAATTTTATTTACTTAATTATATGGCCGAAAATTTAAATATAATAAAATAGACTTTCCGATCATATTTTTTAAATACTATTGTCCGCGCCTTTGCATAAAATGGCCTTTTTTTTATTTCATTTTTTAAATTTTGTTCCCAATTAGCTAAGTGGGCTAAAGGATCAGTAATTCACCGCTACTAGATTGGAGAATTCCACCTTATTATCCATTAATTGTATAAGTTCATTATTTTTCATACAAATTCTCGAGGTATCAAATCTTTGATAATGTGTGTGATTATAATGTTTATAATTTTAGTTATTGATATTTAATTATATTATGTTTCAACAGGTAGCTGTGAGGCGTAAAGATGAATCTAAGATTGCTTCGTATGCTAAAGCACTGAGAAAAATGGCTAAGGAAATGGATAAACTTGCGTTGAATGTACAATGTATAGGGAAATATATTATACCTCAACAAACTATACCAATCCCAGATGGAGATGCAGAGTTAGCAGAAGTGATGAAAGACATAATAGAAGTAACACAATTAGTTTCAATTGCACTTTTTAATGGACTTGGAGTATCAATGGCATATGCAAAACCATCATGTTCATGGATTGGATTAGGAAAGAAGACAAAAAAATTGAAAGAAAATGAAGGAATTGTGGAATTTGTAGAAATGGAATTGGAGAATTTGTTGAGAAAAAATAAAGGAGATGAAGAGGTGAAAATTGTGACTAAAAAAATGCATGAATTGGAAGATTGTATTTGTGGGATTGAAAATTGTGGGGAGAAAGTGTTTAGGAGTTTAATTAATGCTAGAGTTTCATTGCTTAATGTATTCACACAATAGAGAAAGAAAATTAAAGATGATGCATACATGTATATTTTGCTTTATTGTATTTTTTTACCTATTTGATTTGTTATCATTATAAAGTTGATTTGATTAAAGAGAAAAAAAAAGAGTTTACTATTGTATACCATAATAATATATCTAATGTAACTTTACCATGATTTGAGAAGTTCTCCCTTCCTCCATTGAATTAAGTAATTTGCTTTTGAAAATTTCTCGATTTATTTTCATTCCGCCATGAGTAATACATCAAAATTCAAAATTACTTCAATCATGTCACATTAATATGACTTGTAAATCATGTCACCTCGAAAAAATGAATTCAAATATTTTGCGGGTCATTGAACATTGAATTATATAAATATAATTTCATAAATTTATAATAATTACAATTGAGAGTCATTTTTAAATAATTAATTGCGAGTCTCGCCTTTTTATTTGAATGAATATAGGAGTAAATTAACACTAAAAACCCAAATATATGTAGATTTTTAAATCTCAAGTTCCATACAATTTTATTTTATCCAGGTTTTGATTTTACTACATATCTAATGGTCAATTTTTAAACCAAATTAAGAAATTAATTTAAGATTTTTATTTTTTGAAATGAATAAAGCTACTTTACCTGTTAAAAGAAAAAAAAAATCATTGCTGGATATATTGTAATAAAACAGCAAATTGCCCATTCAAATAACTCTATCTTTTTCTCTTTTTTTTTTTTCCAGATAAGAATCAGGTGAATTTAATTAAAGTGATAAGAATCATGTGAATTTAATTAAAGTGATATATATAGTGACAATTTTTAGTCGATATTTAGTCCATCATTATTATTCACAAGGTTTTAAAGAAAGGCTGTTGGCATATTAAAGCACGCGGTATAACATGTTAATTTTGATTTATATCTATTTATCTTTAAAAAAAAATAGCGTGATGCATAAAACATTATTAATTAAACAAGGTTTAGGAAGGATCGCAACATTTCAAGACCGTGCATGGTCGTCTATACAAACATGTCATAAAATAAATATTTATTTACTTTCACGGTTTAAACTTATGAATTATAAATTACACATAAATATATAATTTTATCATTTCTTCGAGACTCCATATAGTTATTTATTTAAAATAATTAATCCCCAAACAATAGATGCACAAATAATGAAGAAAGAAACTTGCACATGATTTTGTTCTAAATAACTGAGATCAATGTTTTCATTAGTTTCATAAATTACTAGAAATAATGAACCAATCATTTGTTCATGATAATGTTAGCTTTAGCTTCTCATAATGTAGTCACCTGAGGAATCAACGTGAATTGGTTCTCAATTTTTTTTTAATCATAATCTTTTAGTGTCTTTACAACGTAATAAAATTGCTTTAAAATTTTCGACAAATATTACGCTTAAGAAAATCATTTTTCATGATCGATTTAGCTATATTTAAAAAAGATATATGAGTGGAAAAGTTATCATAATTGACAAAAAGAGTAGTAAAAATAGCAAAGGTAATCCAAGTGAAGAATAAGTTAGCGCTACCATAACAATAATAATAATAAAAATTATAATAATAATAATAATAATAATAATAATTATTATTATTATTATTATAATAATGGTTAGGGAGTATGTTTTATCACTCCAAATAGAAAAATCGTTCTATTACTAATTACTAACCGTCTTCTTTGATACTTTGACTCATGTTCTCCTATATAGAATTACATACTCGCGAGTTAAAGAGATTTCATGTCATATTTAATCATTTTTAATTATTTATTAATTTATATTTATAATTTTATATATTCAAGTTAAATATAAATAAATTAAAATCTCAGATGTACCCATCTTTTGTCTGACTAAAATGCCAGTAGATGCATGCAAAGAATAATTGTTCTCTCTCCATAAACACATTAACACTAATCATCTTTTGTTAGGTAACATAAAACAAAAAAAAAAAAAACATCATTTCATGTGTTTGTGTCTCAATGTCTTTGATTAGATTATGATTTTATTTATTCAAATTATAGCACTTTCATGTGAATTATTTAACAAATTGTAGATTTGTCCTTAGTTGATTTATTTTTAGATCCAAAATATTTGTCGTTTTAACAAATTAAATTTCTTTCAAATTGTTTAATGTTTTAAACTAATATGAAGTCATGCATGTAACACCTTTTTCTTTCTCTTCAAAATCTACCCTTATTGTTCTACTTAATGAGTGTTAATTAAGTGAAAAAGTTTATTAAAATATAAATATAGCTTTTAGGCAAATACACCAAAAATATAAATATTTCTTAAAAGGATTGCAATTATCCTTAAGAAAAAGAAGAAAAGATTTTGGACTCGAGGAAATATATATTTTTTATAATTATGATTCTTTTTTTTTGATATATTAATTATTACTTCTCAGTCAGAACATCAAACTCGAAATAGATACTTTCTAAATTGTGCGTCAAAAAATTCAAATAATAATACATGAAATATAATACATTTTAAAGCGTTGTAATACTCCTGCAAGAGAAAATCAACATGCACAAACGAATATGTAACCATGTGTTATTTGACATTTTTTATCTTCAAAATGTACAAATCTAATATTACTCAAAAAAGTTTACTCTTTAATACTTGTCATTTCCCGCCAATTAACCTTTAATGCCAAAATGCCAATCATATATTTTTCAAAATATAACCAAATTAGGAAGTTTTATATTACTTGTTCTTAGTTATAAGTCATATTACCTTTCAGCAATTGTTGACTTTGGAACTTGGAAAATAATTAGCAAAGTAATATGGTATTACAATCAATTGTTATAATTACAAAATTATAGCAACCATTTAGAAAAGACAAATTTGCTACTGTAGAATAAGGAGAAAAAATAGTCTGTTATGTCAATCAAACCAAAAAAGGTAGGAAAAAATATATTCCCTTCACATTAAAATAAATTTACTTTTAATCGAACATTATTTTATTTTTTGATAATTAATTCAACTTTCTAAATTGAAACTCGCACAAAAATTGAGTATATGAAATAACGATCCAAATAATCTTTATAACAATCCAAATAGTCTTTATAACAATCAATTGGGGTTTAAAAAAAGTGAGCTATACCGTATATGTAGAACTTATCCTTAATTTTGAAGATGGGAAAGTTATTTTCAATAAAGCCACGTTTAATTATTATTTTTATATAATCTTTAATATTTTGAATTTGAAAATGTCCAAAACCAAATTAGGGGTACTTGATTGGGTTGAAATAAATTTAACTAGACTGGGCTTAAGAAACCAAAAGCCCAATAATTGAATTATGGGCCTATATAGGGGGCCGTAGAAAATTGGGAACAGCGAATGATGTAATTGCACGCAGATCCCTACGAAGTCGAGACAACGTGGGTGACAAATTTTGCATTTTGCAAGTTCGCACGTGAAGGTACAACAATATTAAATTGTTTTAAGCATGACACGTGTGCGTCTCGTTTCTCTAACGAGATGCACACGTTTACCTAAAACTGAGTTGGTGTTATGATACCTCACTTCATCGAATTATATTTTACTTACAATAATAACATGTTTAATGTAATTTTATGAAATGAGTCTAAATAAAATGATGCATTACTTTATGAAAATGGTATGAAAACTATATGTTTTGTATGACCATTGGATCTTTTTGAAGTTATGCATTATGTTTGTAAGTTCGTAATCACAAAAATTTATTTATAAAATGAATATGATGATAAATATCTTAAGATGATTTTGATGTCTTATTTATGAACTATATATAATTAGCTATTTGATAAAATTATCAAATAATAATGTGAAAGTGTTCATAACTTTGTAGAATTTTGATGATAATGAGGGAAAATAGAAGATTTAAGATATTTCAAATACATATACTAAATAAAATCTCAATTTCAAATCAATCTAATATGAAATCAGCTCCAAATGGGACCTGAACTAATTTGAACATCACAAAATGTGAATATATCTCTGAATATACATATCATCGATTCTTAGTTATATGAAATAATAAATATATTTTTTTTTGAAATAAAATATTTAAAATAAAAATTTTAGCAAGTGAAAATTAAATTTCTTCCAAAAAATGATTGAAAATATGTTAAAGATAAGTTTTTAAATTAAATTAAATTTTATGATCAAATAAATATTTGTAATCGTGTAATTAATAACTTTTACTAAAATATCATATGTTATACTTTAAAAATAATCCATCATCCAATACATCATAAAAACAACAATATTATATAAAATAATAATAATTTTTTTTAAAAAAACTTATCATTACACGTCACATTCTATATTTATTTATAAAAAAATTAAAAATATATCACCAAAAACTATGGCAAATTTTTAATACTTCAATCCAAATTTCACCTAAATCAAATTTTCCATTTTATTAAAACAAAAACTTTATATATATTTCCAAAAACTAATCAAATATTTGGTAATTTAATCAAAATTTCACCTAAATCTAATTTCCAAAAAATATATGGCCCAAAATGGTAGCTAAATCTATCATTAAGATTTTTTACCGCGAGATTTTACAATTAAAAACAGCAAACTGGACGAAAATACCCTCATAACTTGTTTTTATTTTTTGAGGACAAAGCAAAGTTACAAAGAAAAAACAGAGAAAGCTGTGTCAGAGCAGAAAAAAGGTGTAAGAGAGAGACAAATGAGTCAATGAAAAAGCACAGTTTTTTGAGTTTTCACTTTCACTTTGCAATTCTCACCATTTCATCTCTCTAGCTGTATAATAATCCCAAAAAAAAAATAAAAAAAAAAGATTAAAAAAGCTATTTTTATGATTAATTTAATCATATAATAAAGTTGTATTCCTTTTTTTGTTGTTTTTTTTGGTTGGGTGAGGTTTAAGATTGGTTATGATGTTTAATTGAAGGGATTCTTGATTTGGGTCATCATGGGTTGTTGTCAATCTTCAATCTTGAAGGAGTTGAGCTCAGAGAAAGATCAGCGTCATGGGGTGGTAAACGCACGAGCTTCTAACGGCACCGGCGCCGGAGCTGCTGTCGGAGATGGTGGGGTTCCGGTGTTTTCTGAGTTTTCGCTTTCTGAGCTCAAAGCAGCTACGAATAACTTCAGTTCAGAATTTATTGTTTCTGAAAGTGGAGAAAAGGCTCCGAATATGGTTTACAAGGGGAGGTTGCAGAATCGGCGGTGGATCGCTGTTAAGAAGTTTACTAAATCGGCATGGCCTGATCCTAAACAGTTTGCGGTATTGCCCTCTTACTTTGATTTATTTACTGTATTGCCCTTGTTTTATTTTTTGTGAAGCTAGGGTTTAATGTGGATTTGAGATTGACCTAAATTGACCTGAATGGATATAGTGGATATAGCCATGTAACTGAGCTACTAAGGTTCCACGTTTAGGATTGAGGTGTTGTTGCTATTTGTTCTGATTTTTGTTGATGTTGTTGGAATTAGGATGAAGCATCAGGTGTTGGAAATTTGAGGCATAAAAGGCTGGCTAATTTAATTGGGTACTGCTCTGATGGGGATGAGAGGTTGCTTGTAGCTGAGTACATGCCAAATGATACACTTGCAAAGCATCTATTTCACTGTATGTTTATCATTTACTGCTTTTGTTTTTTTGTTTTTAGCTTCAATGCAGCTTATCTATGGAAATGAAGAGAAGAATCGAGATAATTTTATGGTTGATAGTTAGAGATAGGCGTAATATAGCATTAACTGCTTTGCTCCAATAGGTGTTGGGGAGATGTAAACGTTGTTTTTTGGTTTTGTCGGTAATTTGTATCGTAGCTAGTGTTTATCATCTTCTTTGTCATATTAGCGGGCAGAGTGATGGTTGGGGCATTAAAAACTTTAACTTTGTTATAAAAGACAATGTGTGTTTGTCGTTATCTTCTTCATACATAAATTTAGGGATACACCTGTTGTTAACATATTTTTTTTTCTTGCTTTGTCGCTTTATGAATTTTGCTTTCCTAGTTAATCTGATATAATATATTGACCTTTATATTGTATATTGCTTTCATCTCATGGGATCTGCGGAAATGCATTTTCTTTGTTCTTTCTCTCCAGGGGAGAATCAAACCCTTGAGTGGGCTATGCGTTTAAGAGTGGCTCTATATATTGCTGAAGCATTGGACTACTGTAGCAGTGAAGGTCGACCACTATACCATGACTTGAATGCATATAGAGTTCTCTTTGATGAGGTACTTTGATGGACATCTTTTTTAGAGCTTGGAATGTCTTCATACATTTTAGAGTAATGTCTAATGTAGACTCCTGAATTTACTTTTATCACTGTATTAATTCTGTAAATGATTTTTGGCAGAGTGGCGATCCCCGTCTTTCTTGTTTTGGGCTGATGAAAAATAGCAGGGATGGTAAAAGTTATAGCACGAACCTTGCGTATACACCTCCTGAGTATTTAAGAAATGGTAAAGTTTTGAAGTTTTTGTCTGTGTTGAGTTCTAAAGTTTTCCTCTTAGCACTATTACCATGGATAGTGATGCTATCTGGGACTGGAACATTTTGGATGGGTATGTCTCCTTGCACGAGACAGCCATTTTATGATGTGAGGTTGTGACTGCTGTCTGGTGCTGATTTAAAAAGAGACACTATTCCATGTGTGTTAAAGTAAGAGGATGTATGGAGTAACTTTGCTAATTGCTTTTTACTTATAAAATGTGTAAATCAAGAAAACGTCTTGAGCTCCCTGGATGAACAGAATGAAATGTCTACTTCAATGGTGTATAAAGTAATATCTCATCTCAAATATATATGTAGAAAAATCTTAAATTTGTTGATTGTTCGAAATATATATATGAGTCCAATACTTCTTAATTAGTGCCTGCCTTTTGAGTTATCTATCATTAGGTGTTCACAGTGAACTTTTTCCAGGGAGCAAAATTAGTATTCACATCCTGATATTTAAATGCAACAGTGTTACATGACCTCTTGATGCACGAATAAATAGTAGACCGGAATGCTGTTATACAAAGTTCTGTGATGTGAGGTAATGAAGGAAATTCCTACAGAAGTTGTGAATACGTTAGTAACTGAATTTGGTGCCTTCAGCATCTCCAATAACCTGATGTACATTATGTCATCATTTTCTCGTTTGAATTATATTTCTGACCAAGATATTCAGAATTTTGCTTGATAGTAATCGGCTTCTGTAAACTGATAGCTTGGTGGGGGGTAGGGGTGAGACTATATCTCTCTAGGAAAGTTCACAATTCAGAGCGATTTTGGAATTCCAATCCTACATCTCCTGATGCTGGTGGTGTTATACATTTGTGTTTTGGTAGTAAGTTATGTTCCTGCTTTTGGTTCTTTTCTTTTTCCGAGAAAGGGTTATGGAACTTAAATATGACAACTGAAAAAAGGAAGATTCCATTATGATCTGCCTAAGTGATTCTATTGATATCTATCATTTTCTGTTTATTATCATTCTCATTGTCAATTGATATTAAGGGATGAACAATTTATTGTCTATTTGCAGGAAGAGTCACTCAAGAAAGTGTTGTTTTCAGCTATGGAACTGTCCTTTTGGACTTGCTAAGTGGAAAACATATTCCTCCTGGTCATGTAAGTTTCTTAGAGTCTGTTTGTTAGCAGTAAATTCATCTCTTTTTGCACCAAGTCTTGGGGATTGTCACCTTGTCAATGATGGGAACACTATTTTAGGCTCTCTTGTGTTGTAAACTTGTATTTATGTACTGGTACTCTGGAAATTATTGATTGAACCACTAATTGTAATGTCTGAGACTATGTACAAAATTTGTTGCCAGACCAGCAATAGGAGGGTTGTTGGACATTAGGCTTGGAACATTAGCAGTTTGAGACAGTTTTGATTATACATCCGCATACATTTTCTGTCTTTGATCATCTTTCTAAAAGAAGAGGAGAAATTCATTTGATGTTAATACTAGTGTAGAGTACATTTCTTCACTTTGTCTTGTAGAACATTTCATATTGGTGTCATTGTGTTTACCTCATTTCTCCTTTGCAATTCCTCCCCTTTCCTATGGTGAACTGTTTTAAAATTTAAATTTAAATCTTACGTGCTTAGTTCATTCCTTTACGTTTCAGGCACTCGATATGATACGGGGAAAAAACATTCTTCTATTAATGGATTCACATTTGGAGGGAAATTTCTCTACAGAAGAGGCAACTGTTGTATTTGATCTGGCTTCACGATGCTTACAGTATGAACCCAGGGAGCGACCAAATACCAAAGACCTCGTTTCAACACTTGGTCCATTGCAAAGCAAACCTGATGTTAGTCCTACCACCATAATCTGCTCTATTTTTCTTGATGTCTTGTTTTCTATCCTTTCCCCTTCCAAAGAATATGGGAAAATAAAAACCTCATATTGTAAAAAATTTGTTTGGTAAGCTTAACTACCAAATATTGCCTCCTCATTTCTCCTTCATCTTAAGATGCTCCCTTATCTTCAATTCTCGTTGTATACTGTGTCCATGTCTTGTTTGTTCCCGAGCAACTGCTTCTGCTGGGAAGTTTGAGTCTATTTTTATCTAATTGATTGATTTGTTTTATCCAATTAGAGGTTAGAAGGAGTTTCTGATAGTTTGATTGCAGGTTGCATCTCATGTAATGTTGGGTATTCCCAAGAGTGAGGAAGCTCCACCAACTCCACAGCACCCTCTTTCTGCAATGGGTGATGCTTGTTCGAGAATGGATCTCACAGCTATTCATCAGATTTTGGTAATGACACATTATAAAGACGATGAACTGACAAATGAGGTAATTATTTTGACCTAAACTGCCACTGCAGAAGCATCTGTTTCTTTCACATCTTTATGTTGTTGTTGGATGCCCAATGATGCAGTTGTCTTTCCAAGAGTGGACTCAACAAATGAGGGATATGTTAGAGGCAAGAAAGCGTGGTGACTTGGCATTTCGGGACAAGGACTTTAAAACTGCCATAGATTGCTATTCTCAGGTATTTGCCTTCATCTAATGAGAATGTGTCAATCTGTATTACTGGTTACAACTTGCAACTTCCTTAACCCAGTAAGGTCAGTATTGGCATTTGGCAATAAAAGACTGACCCAGACAAGACATGAGGTAGACCGTAATATACTTAACTCCTGAATACCATTTATGTAGTTGGATGCCATAAATAGTTACTTCCTTGATTAATTGAGACATGCATCTTCATTGGTGATAGGAATGGCAGATCTTCTGCTTCTTCTTGTGTGGGTCGATTGACATTCCCAAGTCTCTATCATGTATCCAATTTAGAATTTTAAAATTAGCGGCTTTTCCAGAAAAAAAAATCAGTTTCCTTGGAGCCATCTATGCTCGACCACTTAATAGAAAGACCAAAATCTGAATGTGGCCTGTGTTTATGGTGTCTTTTCCACATCTAATTCTATACTGTATGTGATCTAGTTGACATTTTTGGTTATTTGTGTCACCGCTGAATCTTCCTTGGCCAAAAATCCAAGGAATAAAGTCAATGCACTCTTGGAATCTAATTCCATACTGTAAGCTGATCTTGTTCGCGGGGATGTAACACAATTATTTGCGTGCCTGGTAAATCTGCCATGTTAAATAGAACAACCAATCTATAGACTCCATCCAATCAGAGGTGGACCCAGGATTTGATTACAAACCATATTTCTAGCTTTATCCCTGCATCCAATGCCAATATTGTAGCATGACCTTTTCTGAGAATGAGATAGCGAAGATGTGGCCAGAAACTTGCTGCTTCATTGGATGCTTTACTGCATTACCTTTTCTAGCTGCTGGAGTAGTCGTATAGATTTCCTGCATTCCCTTAATACACGGTTATTAGGTAGCATGATGATCTAGCTTGCATTTGGGTTAACAGATTTCTTTCATTAGCTTACTTGTGCGCGTAAGATGGATGAGCTAAATACAACTTTGCTTTAGGCAATCTGCTTATTTCTGTGTCTCTTTGCAGTTTGTAGATGTGGGAACGATGGTGTCTCCAACTGTTTATGCACGAAGAAGCCTTTGTTATCTCATGTGTGATCAACCAGATGCTGCCCTTAGAGATGCAATGCAAGCACAATGTGTTCACCCAGACTGGTCAACTGCATTTTACATGCAGGCAGTTGCCCTGTCGAAGCTAGACATGCACAAAGATGCAGCTGACATGTTGAATGAGGCTGCAATTCTAGAAGAGAAAAGACGCGGAGGGCGTGCATCTTGATAATACTCTCTCTTGTATCATTCTTTTGGCCCTATCAGTTATTCTTGTCATCACAAAATTAGCCCAAATTTCTGTATCATTTGTTTTGAGTGTGATTGTCTTAGAACTATGTATAACAAAGGAAGAGAATCATTTGCTCTATTGGTATATGCGTATGTCAGTTTTGCACTCTGATTTGTCAAAATATGAAAAATAAATTTCTCAATGTGTACATTTGTATGTATATTTGTTAATACAATAGAGTGGTGAAGATACATTGGTGAAATCAAGAAATGTATAGCTCAGCCTTGCCATCAATGAAAAGGCTCATGAACTCTTCACCATCAACAGTTTCTTTCTCTATCAACAGCTGAGCAAGCTTGTGTAGGATGTCGATGTGAGTTGTGATGATTTGTGTAGCTCTTTCGTACGCCTTTTCAACCAATTCCCTTACTTCAGCATCGACCACATCGGCTGTTGCCATGGAGTAGTCTTTCTGGGTTGACATCTGAAATTAAAGCACGAATTTATAAGGCATGGTTAACACAAGGAAATGGAAAAGACAACTTGCAAGAATCATGTACCTGTTGGCCTAGGAACGGGTTTCCACCACCTCCTCCAATGGCAACTTGGCCTATCTTTTTGCTGAATCCTAATCTCTCAACCATCTGCCTTGCCACTCGTGAGACTTGCATGAAATCGTTAGATGCTCCAGTTGTTACGTTGTCTTGTCCAAAAATAACCTCCTCAGCAACTCTGGGGGAGCAGGGATTCAAGAAACAGAATTGGACTTGTTAGAAGGTTGAGAGGCAAGCAAGATCATGGATAAATAATGCCAGAGATATTAGCAATCCTACACCCCATAAGAGATGAGCTTAAATGGAGCAATATGGTGTGAACATTCATATATCTAACCTCAACATTTTGAGATTAAGATGTAGTTATTGTAGCAGTAACAATTATGTGTAGCAAAAGATGAAAATAGCACGACACTCGTGATCATCCTTAAAAAATGCATCACCCCCTCCCCCTTTATATTATTTTTGACATTTCATCTTTCCATATTATAAGTTCAAGATAGACTGGAGAAATAAGCATCTATCCAGGTAGAATAGGTAAAACTGACCTTCCACCAAGTGCAACTGCCATTTGATTCTCTAGATAGCTCCTGCTGTACAGGCCCGACTCAAGTCTTTCTTCGCTGGGGGCAAAGAAGGTGAGACCACCGGCTTGGCCTCGAGGAATTATAGATATCTTGGCAACAGGATCATACTCGGGCATAAGTGCACCAACCAAGGCATGGCCAGCCTCTGTAATCCAAACGTTAACACAGTTAAAAATGTACTCCAACTAAATCATCAGGAGGAAATTACTAAGCATGTTGTTCAGTTTTGCCATACCATGATAAGCTACCAGCTTCTTCTTCTCATCTGAGACAACAGCATTTTTCTTCTCCGGGCCAGCAATTATCCTCTCTAGAGCATCGGATATCTCATCTTTACTTATTTCCTTTAGGTCACGCCTAGCTGCAAGGATGGCTGCTTCATTCATCAAGTTTTGCAAATCTGCACCGGTGAAACCTGGTGTTCTCCTGGCAATCTTATCAAAGTCCACATCCTTGGCAAGGGCCTTTCCTCTAGAATGCACCTGTCATTCAGAGTAGTAAGACAAGCAGTTCAGCAAATGGAAGACATTTTTCAAGCATAACACCTCAAGCTTGTTCAGCAAAATCATGCGAACCACTCACAATCTCAAGGTAAACACGTATCACATTATTGTCTACCACATGATGTATGTCCATAAAGAATGGAGATACAATTTTGCTAATTCCAATCTCTCTTTATCACAACTTTTGATTTCCTTCCAAAGTATGACGAATGAGGAAACCAACACCAGACAACAGCAAGAAAAAGTTGTGCAAACAAACTGTTTAAAGTCTAGACCCAGCATGGTGCATATAGACGTGGTTTCAAAATAAATATTCAATCGATAAAGGATGCGTGTTGATAAAATGAAGAAAACGATGTTCAGAGTAAACTAACCTGAAGAATCCTGACTCTACCAGCAACATCAGGCCTATCCACAGTCACTTGTCGATCAAACCTTCCAGGTCTCAACAAGGCAGAATCAAGAACATCAGGCCTGTTAGTTGCAGCCAAAACAATGACACCCGAATTTCCAGAGAACCCATCCATTTCAGTCAAAAGCTGATTAATAGTCTGCTCCCTCTCATCATTTCCACCTCCAAGACCTGCACCTCTTTGCCTTCCCACAGCATCAATCTCATCAATAAACACAATACAAGGTGCTTTAGACTTCGCCTTCTCAAACAAATCCCTAACTCTAGAAGCTCCCACACCCACAAACAACTCAACAAACTCTGACGCTGCACAAGAGAAAAATGGCACACCAGCCTCACCAGCTACTGCTCTAGCTAAAAGGGTCTTTCCAGTACCTGGTGGACCAACTAAAAGACACCCTTTTGGTATCTTAGCACCTAAAGCAGTATACTTATCAGGATTTTTCAAGAAATCAACCACTTCCTGTAACTCCAATTTAGCTTGATCAGCACCAGCAACATCAGCAAAAGTCACTCCAGTTTCAGGCACCTCCTGAAACTTGGACTTAGACCGGCCGAAATCCATCGGCCCGCCAAGTCCTCCAGGCCCACCTGGGCCGCCCTGAGACCGCCTGAAAAGGAAAAACAACCCAGCAAAAGCAATAATAGGGAACAACAAGTTCCCAATAACACTAAACAACCCATTACCCCCTTCACCTTCAGAAACTGATATATCAACACCATTCATCGCCAAAATATCGATTAAATCCGGGTCATTAGGCACAATTACATTAGCTCTACGCCCATCTACAGCTGTAAGCTGAAGGGTACTTCCGTCTTTACTAAATCTAACCCTTTCAACTTTCCCCTTCTTCACAGCATTCAAGAACTCACTGTACCTCCATTGAGTACCTTCAGGAAGGTCAGAAGCAGGCTGCGCTTGAGTCTTTGGAGCATTCAAAATGATATTTTGAGCAAAGGGTAATGAGTTTGAGGCACTAGGTTTTGGTGCTTCAGCTTCAATCACTTGTGGTGGTGCTGCTGGGGTTGTATTATCAAGAGCAAAAGCTTGTGGGGTGATTGAAGAGAAGAGTAAAGCAGCTATAGCAGCTTTAGATGGAACATTCTTGAAATTATCTGAATTGGATTTTTTGCTGAGAATTGATTGAGGAACTATATACTTTCTTCTGGAGTGAAGATGGAAATACCTTGAGGTTTTAGGTGTGGGAGGAGAAACAAAGATTTGGGAACCCAAGAAATTGGAAGAGAGTACAGAATTGGCCATTGGTGGAACAAGATTGTTGTTAAATTTGGGGAATTTATTGTAACTATATATGCAAAAAATAAAGAATTAGTCTTTGCTAGTTCTTGAGAAATTGAATAGAAGCCATAGATTTGGATGTTGGTTTGGGTTGCTTCTACGTGTCAGCAATGTTATCCAGTCACCTTTGATTGATATTTATGTGGGAAAAAATGGAAATCCGCAAATATTTACTATACATTCTTATTCTTGTGCCGGAGTCATTGTTGTCGAGTTATCTCGATAGTACGTGAATTTAAATTCAATCGGACTATCAAAACAAAGAAATGAAGGCTCAAGCTTGTATTCACTACTCAATAGCACAGAGAATTGGGCCTAAGGATGCTGTAGAGTGGGTACAAGGCCCATTAAATCATTTATCTTGTCATAAGAATGTGGCCCAACCCAAGGGAAGGTTTCTGTGTTGTGTTGGTGAAATTTTCAAAATGATCCTTCTTTTTCTGTTGGATGAATTGTGGACCTTTTTTAGCCACGCTTTAAAATCTTGTGAGAAAGTATCATACAATAAACTAAAATTTTGTGAGTTAAGCAAATATTAAACGATAGTTTCCCAAGGGTTATATTTGTTGTTAACGTTTGCATGACTAGCAAATGTTTTTCCTCCCTACCGAACACACCCTTGGGGCAATATGTTGAGCTTAGTGTTTGCATATAAATTTTATATAATATAATGAATAGAATAAAGGATTGGTACACTGAACCATACACATCTAATCAACCCTTTAGCATTTAATCAGATAACATTGATCTTCACATATGTGCAAATTGATATAAATTGGATATGACAGACTTTCAAGATTCTTATTGCTCCCTAAAAAACTGTAGCTCGCAATTTCATAAAACATATTCTGCAATGGTGGTTGTGGAATATTTAAATATTACATTATTAAAAACTATGTTGTAGACTAGGAGGAACATTCAAAGGATCAGAAACATGACAACTTGGCTAAACAGGTCAAAAAAACCATCTTTTGTTTTTGCCTTTCATATATATGAATTGCTAACATTTTGATCTAAATCATCAAGAAACAACTTTTCCTCATCCATAGAGTCATTGATCTGTACTAAGAAATTAAGAATGGCGAAGCAAATGACCATAAATCATGTACTACGACAGCTCATCCTCTCATTGTTTGTGCAGAGGAGCAGTTGCAAAGGTTGAAGTCATTTGAAGGAACTTCCACATCTTCTAAATTGAGCTGAAATGACTGCTCAATTTAGATATGAGAGCCAGGGAGTAAGAGGAATCTTGACATTTCATGTCATCTAACCATTTTTCTGTCATCTTTTCTTCTGAGTGTTTTGTTTACGATCAGCGCTGAGCATGATAATTATTGTTGGCTGGTTTCATAAGGTTGCAGATAAGCTAAGACAGGAAAAATGTAAAGAGTACTCTACTTTTTTATGTATAATACTGGATTATGTGTTAATGAGCTGAAGTTTTTGGATCTGAGGGAATTTACTAGTGGTTCAATATGTCTAAAATTGTTGGATCTGAGTATACTCCTAAAATGAAGATCAAGTAGCAATCTTTATATGCATATCGACGAGCATTATGCTGCATGATCTGTGGACTGTGGTGGAGTACATCTATCTATGGTACACACAAGTTGAATAAAATATCACAAAAACTTTGTATTAAATGTTTGATCATCCAAGATTTGTCATAACAGACGAGCGAGTTAAAAGGCCAAACTGGTCATGACTTGGATTGATTAAACTTGTATCATAGTTCTACTTGAGGTGAAGCAAGTGAAATGATCTCGACAGTTTTACAGGTGATAAAACATTAGTAATAGTATCTCAGGTTACTTGGATATCCACAAACATATCATAAAAATACAATTATGACAACAAGAACATACCTTGTATAATCCCACGAGATGAAACAATGCAACTAAGCATACACAATATGGTAGTCAGAAGATTTTACAAAAACAAAACCAGAAGAGCTCATAGAAAACAAAACAACGAAAAGGAAAGTTGCATCAGAAATAAGACCTGCATTACCTTATTCAGCAGTCCCTGAAAGAACTTCAATCTTTCATCTTAATTTGATGGTTTATGCTTATTTGATCAAATATTGTTTCACTCAAACTTCAACGTCATCCTTATAGTATTTCACTTAACTCATAACATCCTTTTAAGTATTAAAAGTTTGACAAAAAACATTCCTCTTTATAGTTTTTGTAATCATGTACAAAAGATACAACTATGCCTAAGCTCCAAACAAGTTGGGATCGACTATAACTGTACAAACTAAGTGCATATATCATGTCTCACATGTGTAGATTTTGGAGGAAAAAATATACATGCGACTAAAGTTCAACTGAAAAAACTAGTCGATGCTGGAAGAATTTTCTTGGAAACTCTCATAACGCAATGCACGCATGGTCTAGAATATAATCTTCTTGATTTCATGTGTTAATTAATTAACAAGAAACATAAACAGTTGTTAATACTCTAAAATCATGTTGAAGTATTCCAAATTATGTTTCATAATGCTCCCTAATTAGTCTTCATAAATATATTCTCAATACATTTTGTCTGCATGTCGACAATTTAATAAGTACCAGACTGGCATCGTCTCTCTCCCTCGTGCATCATCCCGTTTCAATTTATATGACGATATTTGATTAAGCGATACGTACTCTTATAACTTTTGATCATGACACGATATCTCAGATTCGACCTTTAAGTATGAAAAAATCCTTGATAGAGAGCATTCTCTTACTAGTTGTAAATCCAGATTAGTTGGACTCTAATGCGGAAAACAGACACCAGATTGAAGAATTTGAGTATAAATTAATTATGCTGTTTCTTGTATTTTTCCTTTTAGGAGGAAATTTCGTTTAGGACAATATTATTAATCTTCTTAGCTGTTGCCAATACGTACAAAAAAGGATCCTTCCTGTCCTTTTTCCATTAGAGATCACAAATCTCAAATTTCTAATCTTTTTTTAGGTAACCTATAAAAAGGTTACAAATGCAAAGCATTTATGTAAACAGTCTCAATCTAATATAATTCAAAAGTCAAAAGATCAGACATATTCTCTAGGCTCAAGAAAATTCAATGGCATTACCAAATTTTGATGCTCTAAGAGAGTTGCACGACTCAGCCAACGATTTGCTTCACTCATCGATGATCAAACGAGAAATCGCCCACCAAGGACAAGAAAAATGGGTCCATGATGTTTCTGAAACATCGTTAAGGATGCTGGAAGTATGTACCACCACAAAAGATGTTATATTGTTAGTCAAAGATCATCTCCATGACCTCAAGTCAACGTTCAGAAGAATTAGCGTTGGAGATAATAATAATAAATTCACAGTATCTTTTCATTGTCAACGAAAGAAGTTGAAGAAAGAGATATTAAAGCGCTTGCATTCCTTAAAGGGAATGAAACTATCATTGGGATCGGACCAAAGCTCAGAAAGTAAAAATAACTTGATGGTAGTTGTGAACGTGCTTAGGGAAGTGAAAGGTGCTGCTATGTCAATAGTGGAGTCATTGATGTCACTTATGTTAATGCCAAGCCCAAATAACAAGAAATTAAATAAAGGGTATTTTTTTGGATCAAAGTTGATGAGAGTGAATAGCTTTACTTCTTGGGAAAAATGTGATGCCATGACATTGCAATGTGTGAATAAAAGATTGGAAGCAGTGGAGATTGTTGTTGAAGATGTTCTTGAAGGAGAATTAGAGTGTATTATTCGGCGTCTTATTAGGACAAGAGTTTCTCTTCTGAACATACTCACCTGTTGAGTTAAGTTCGCTCTATATAAGTTAAACTCATGAAATGACGAGCGAAAAATAGAAGATCTCTGCTGAGCTAATTGAAGCAATGACTGCAGATTCTTTGAATCTGAATCTTATGATATTCTAAGTTCAGATCAAACTAATTGTAACTGATTACTCTTACTCTAATTCTTTTATTTGTTTCTGATCAATAAATTAGACTATTTGTCTTTCTTTGTCTGTTTACATCTCATAGTAGATTTGCAAATTTCAATCATATTACAAGGCTTGACAGATCCTTTTGGTTGATTTACCATCGATTGTTTCAACCTTCTGATGATGGAGTGAATTGGAGGAGAAAGACTAAGAAGTCTTATGTATAAAAAATTACTATATTGTCAAGTTGGAAATACAAACAGAGAAGTTGTTCACAACACTGCAGAAACAATGGGACAAACAGCTCAATTAAAACAAAAATGACATGCAAAAACAATTATCCACTTCATAGGATTCTTTATTGAACAAAAAACACAACTGTTTCGAAAGATATTCAACTGAATTTTCCAAGAAAGACATTAGCATTGATCATATTGGTTTACAATCCAGCCACAGCTTCTACAGCATATCTGCAAAATCAATTAGCACAATTCACCAGAATGGGTTAGTCAAACAAAAATAGAGGATTCAAGACTTTGGAAGTCAGGAACAGCACACTTGAAGATATCAATGTCACAATAATTCAACCAATAAATTTATAACTGACAGCACATTAAGATTTTCATAGGTTTTTGAGTATCTCAAAATCTCAACATAGTACTAGCAGCAAATATCCGAGTAGTGAAGAGATTGCAAAAGGTGGGAATATGCTGGTGCAAGTGATGATCTACCAACAATCAAACTCGTCCTATGAACCACATATTCAGCTCAAGAAAAAAATGTTTTGACATGAATCTCCTATGCTTAGTTATTTTGGCTAAAAGAAGACATCTCTCTGCTTAAATAGTTGCCATTTTGCAATATATTCCTACTGTTGCTTAGACGAAGATATAGGTTATGGTAAGACTCTTGACCAATACATGTCACTCCCTGAAGTTTTGAACATGAATAAGGTTCATTTACATAAAGCAAAGAGAAACAACAGACTTTTCCAGCCACCATAATGTTCAAATGACCAACCACATTCACTAGTAACATTATAAGCTACTATAGTAGGGAAAACCTTACCTAATGGTCATGACCATGGCCATGGCCTTCCCAGGGATGCCTCCAGCCCTAAGCAGTAAAAATCACATCAACAATCACCAAAATGGTATATAGTAAATGAAAAAGGTAAGAGATGATGAAACAATATTGAGACTCACCAACACTACAGGACCATCTTTCTTGGCCCGGTATAAAATCCAAAACCTGAAAAATCAAACACAATCTGATGTTATTATATATAATAAGTGATTCAACACAGATTTCGATACCTAGTAAGTTTTTTTAAGCCATTTATAAGCAACCAGTATATACTCTCTTGTTATTTTGATCCATAAAAATGCAGATTATAGTTCATACTTTATATCATTTTCCATATATTAAGGACCCATTCTGCCAATATTTGAAAACTATGTTGGCACACTATTATTATTTTTTGACAACCCTTGTGTTTGGGTCTGCCTAGGCGTACCTCAACTAATTTCACGGGGTATTTGCTACCTCCCACCAGCATAGGTACCAAGCAACTGTCCATCAAGACTGAAACATGGGAAGAAATCACCTAATGATTTGTCCTCGCTGGGTTTGAACAAGGGACCTCATGGTTCTCAACCCACTTCATTGTCTATTAAGCCACATCCTCGGGAGTTGTTGGCACATTATTATATACTTAAGGTCTATAACATTTAAGATAACCATTCTGCTGTATACCCTCTGACTATTGCTTATTAGTTAAATGCGCCAATAAAATGCAAAGTTTAAGGTAAGGCATTAGTGATTAAAATCACAAGCTATTCCTCTCTTCTTTTTCATTTCAATGAAGTTGAGTTATTTCTCTGAACCAACTAAACCTCCAGCAGGGAGAGCCCAAGGTAGCAGTGCAACTGAATTTAATCAGCCCCCAAGCACAATTTGATAAATAAAAATTGGAGAAGGGGCCTTTCCGCCGATAAAGCCCAATGAACACAAGCTGGGACAATGGGCAAATCCTCACAATACGGATTTTCGAACTGGAGTGATATAGATGGTGAATAGTCATATAATCGACCAAACTTATTAAATCGACAAGTAGTAGTACTTTTCTTGTATTATAATTGGCATCTTTTCGTCAAAATCACTTTTTTAAGGGGAAGACTCATTTGTTCAACATTTCCTGTAGAATGCTACTTAAGGCATGTCTAACATGCCCAATGAGCCTCTACATGGTGCATTTTACAAGTGCCACATCTGCCTTTGCTGGCAATATCTATTATCAACAAAATTCCATCATATGCACACACTATATGAACCTGGTAATTTATCAGCTAAGCAAAACAAATAATGAGTTAAACTTTGTTCAGAGAAAATCTCATCCTCAACAATGGATCAACCCATACATCACACACTTAAGCGCCATAAGGTTCCCTAATATATATTCTAATCAAATCTAATTCTTAAATCTCTGATCTGACAGCATTACAATATCAAATCGATACAGCTCGTAGAATCAATAGGAAAACAGGGGAAATGAAATGACAACAGAAAGGGGCTAGGGTTAGGAGAAATTACCACATGACGGCACACAATCCTTTTCCGGTAACGGAGTGCCAACGCTTAGGTTGATGTACAGTGATGCCTTTGAAGGTCACGCCATGTCCATCTCCACCTCCCATCTCTCTTTCTCTTCTCTTCGTTAATCGCTGCTCCCGAAAAGCTTCAGTGGTTGAATAAACTGGAAATTACAAGAGCTATTCGGGTTATGGGCCTAATTTTTCACGAGACAAGAGAGAAATGAACCATAATCCCTTGAAATTTTCAGAAAAGTCAATTTTAGTCCCATATTTTCAAAACCTTACTTTTGATACCCCTTATAACTCTTTTTCATTTGTTTTTTTAATTTTCTTTTGGTTTTGGTTGTGGTGATATGAATAGATTATTTTGCTTTTAATTAAGGGCAACTTTCACATGTAGCAAACAAAAAATTCATATTTGTATGCTATAGCAAACTTTGCATAATTGCGCTCCATAGCAAACATAAAACTGTATAATTTGCTATACATATACAATTGTATAATTAGCTGGCCTAAATTGTATAATTCGCTGGCCTATTTCGCTGCAATTGTATAATTTGTTTTGCATACAGTTTAATCGAATTAAAATGTATGTATATTGCATAGTTATAAGTGTATAGCAAGAAGATATATGTTTTTCTCGCTTTATACAAAAACAGAAACACAATATATACACTTCTGTTGTATAAAGCTAGAGAAAATTGTATTTCACTACAATTGTATAATTCACAATTGTATAATTCGTTGGCCTTTTTCTCTGCAATATTTGAAGTAAAATTTTTGTAAATTGTATAATTAAGTGTATAACACGAAGATATACATTTTTGCATGTGTATATACAATTTTCTCTCGCTTTATACAAAACAAAAACAGAATTATACACTTCTGTATATAAAGCGAGAGAGGCGAGCGAGAATGGAGAGTGGCGAGCGAGATTTTTGGGAGAGAGACACTGGCAAATTTTAGCGAATGTTTGCTATGGAGCACAATTAAATCAAACCCTAGCTATTCCATTTAATTTAGGTTATTAGTTTGCTATTATATATAATTTTCCCTTTAATTAATTTGAGATTTCGGGTCAAGTTTTGAGAATGAAGATACTCATAATAAGAAGATATTTATCCTTTAATGAAGTTAATTAACCGAACAAGAAAAAAAAAAGCTACTACTATATAATGATTAATTAGTATGTTACTCAAATGTTGAAGAACATTAAAGGGTTGGAGACGATTGAGATTTTTTATCGATAATTAGAAGTTTTAGATTTGAATTTTTGGAAATAGAAAAAATCATGTGAGTGGTAGCTTACATTAGTACGTATGTTCTGTCATACGTGAATCTAAATTTAACCAAACCCATACGAATATCAAACACCAAAAAGAAAAAAAAAAGGAGAACATCAGAGGGAGTGGAAGAATTGCTAAAACTAGAAATGTATGTAAAAAAGTATCAAAACTTCAAACTTGTCATCAATGTTATAGTAATTTACAATGCATATATAATCATCATCTCCTACTCTATCTTCTAACCTAATGAAGTCATCAAGACATACTTTCAACTAAACTATCACATTGCAAAGAGGAGAAATTACAAGAAACATTTGTTTCTCTACATGTACCAATAGAGGAAATTGCTTCTCCAATTTCCACATTACCAAGTTTTGTTCTCAACAAACATAGAATATACTCCATCAATTCATTCTCACAAGGAACTTGCAAAGGGCCATTCACATTTGAACCATACTCCTCTTCAGCCATTTCAAGTAAAACTTTGAAAATTGGATGATTTAGATAGTACAATGGCACAACAAATCTCTTGCCTTCCTTTGTATACACAACAAATTGACCTTTCTTTCCTTTTCTCCACTTGGCTATAATGTTACTTAATTTCTTAGAAGGACTCTTCATTTGAGTGTCTATTCTTAACAAACTTTGAAATAATTTAGATTATCGAATTTCACGATGGAAGCAAGAAAAAATAAATAAATTATGACTTCAACGATCACTTCTCTAGAAAATAAATCGATTCTTGTATTTTAGCTTGACTCATGAAGTGATAGAAATAATATGAACTGAAACTATAAGAATTGATATTATCAAAGAAGTTGATGATCGAAATAGTGAAATTATATATATGCTAAGGAATATATATGTAAAGCTAAGAAGCAAGAATTATTAAAGTGGATGAGTAGTTTAATTTTATTTGTGGATGGGAGTGTGAAAGTGATATATGATCTATCTATCTACATTGGATTGCGCTATATATCCAATATGGTGAAAGACAAATTCAAGGTATAAATGCAAGTGCAAAGGCAATGGTCTAGATTTGTCTCGAAGTGGATCTTGATTTGTTGTTACTAGAATTACGTAGAAATGTACACGTCGGATTTCAATATTTTTTGTTCGAATTCTATATATATATCGAGAAATTTATCAAATACTTATAAATATTTAAATATGAATCAAGTTGTTATAATGTATTAACTTAAAGTACGGCAGAAAGTAATTATAAATTTCAAATTCTAAATCTGTATTAGTCAAATTATGATTATTGGTGCTATAGAAATTTGCCTTTATAAAATTTAATAACGTGACTAGATTGTTCATGCGTAGCATGTGGATATAGAAATTTCTTACTGATTCTATATTTTTTATAATCTTAGTCATATGAACGTACCATTTCATGTGATCAACATGAGCCAAATAGTAGTGTTGAATAGCTAATAAGTTTTTAAATGCTGACGGTGGCTTAGTAAATATGTATAATAGATGTTCGATTCTTTTTTGAATCTCGCTCATAACTAGAAGCTTAATATATTGGATTATCTTTTACTTTATGAATAAAATAAATTAATTATGGTCACCATATTCTAATCACCCAAAGTTTAGAATTTTAGTTAAATTAATCATCCTAGTGCCACCAAATGATTCATCATCATGATCAATATAGATAACTTCGATTACTTTATAACTTTTATGTTATTTTGTGTAATGCTAACATACAATTAATTTCTATTGATCGGAATACTATGATATAAGTGAAGCTTTATATAGTCGATTTTAATTTTTCTTTGCGTTACAACTTAATTATTGTACTTTTTGCTATTATATCCTAGCGTTCCTAGTGGTTTCATCATGAATATAGAGGACTTTTATTAGCTTTTATTTGGTGTAAAATGCTAGTTTAAGATGGTTAAAAACTAATTGGAGAAATATGAATGGCCGTAAGAATATACTAATATACATACAAGCAATTCTAATTCACTTATATTGACGATATATAAAATTTTAATAAAAAATATAAATCGTTTTCTATACATATTTGTAGGTCGTGTAAAACCCCACTATAAGATCATTTTTGTGACATTTCTTTTAATTATTATAATAACTATGAAAGATATAAGTAATTAATTAAGTGAAATGTGTGTATAAAAGTAAACCTTAATTAGTGGGCTGGTGGCTAAGTAAGATGTCTTTTGTCAAAAGTAGTGATATTTTTTCTGTCTTTTTTTTCATACTGTATATTTTATATTAATATCTGGTATGAATTCAATAATTTAAATAGCTTTGAGAAGAAAATGTTGTTTGGTTTTGAGTACTTTACCCAATAAATTTCTTTGTGATTCATGATGATGAAGTGCAACATTTCATTTTTAATACTAACTATTTTGTCAACTAGTCAAAATCATATATAGCAATCTTAATAAGGATAATTTAATTTTAGATAGTAGTAATAATCAATGCAAGCATCAACATCCAACAATCATAATTTAACAGGATTAACAGTGGTCTCCAAAAGTAAAATCTTAGAGGTCTGCTTAATTACAAGGTAACTACATGTCAAAAAAAAAAATAGAAAAAAATAAAGTTATGCATTATTTGTATAATTAAGCATATGTATATATAGTAGGTTACTTATCATTCATTTTACATTATCAATTAGTGATATTTTGTGATACATAATTATCTTTAAATATTTTTTATATTGTCGATAGTCCAAATAATAAAAAAAAAAAAAAATTAACAAGGCTAAGTTACAATACGAAGTACCCCATAAAAAAAAACAAAGTTAACAAGGCTAAGTTACAATACGAAGAACCCCGGGAGCAGCCTTAGCCAAAGCAAAAAAATTAAGTTTGGGACATCAACAGCCAAAAGTGCTTAGTCATCATACATGCATTGCCACAAATTAACAACAATTTAAATGTATTTCCCTTTAACATAAATAATACTAATAATTTTATTATCAAATGTATTTCCCTTTAACATAAATAATACTAATAATTTTACAATGATAATAGAGTATTATTTAATAAATCTTATATATTTGCATGCGCGGTACAAAAGTATGTCCCCAATTGTCAAACCTTATTTCAGCACGCCACTAAATGTTTTTAAATATTTTTTAGTATTAGTATGAGTTCGTTCACGTTGGAACGATTTGATGGATTTCACACTAATAAAAATTAAAAATAATCGATTAATATCTACTGTCTCTTCCTTTTTCAACTGCAAAATAAATAAATCTTGACTTATCATTTGTTCAGTTCGATCAATTTAATATTGATTTGGTACTATAATTATTGATGCCTTGGCGGAATAATATTTATTTAAACATCAAATAAATGATATAATATTCAAAACTCAATAAGTAAAAATTTATGATCTAAAGTTCATAAGATAAAATTTTAATTTCATCTCTGATTATATATGAAAACAAAATAGACATGTTCATATATTGGTTTTTTTCGTCATCCTAATTACATCACATATGGTCGTCAATTAGGAGCTAACTAGCTAGTCAAAAGAATTTCTTGGATTTTTCAAAGTGAAAAGACATATCACAAATAACACTACAAAATACCACTATGGTTGTGGCTCTAGTGGGTTCTATAATATATACAAAGTTGTGACCCTCTTTATATCCTTGGGAACATAAAAAATAAAAAAGAAGTTGTTGAAAAATCATTTTAGCCACATGGTCCTTAGTAAAGGCTTTTTGCCAACTTTGAATATTTTCTAGTTATATTTATCAGTTTACTAAAAGAGTCAAGTTGCAAGTATCACCTCCTATGACAATTGGAGTCATTAGTCATATCATAATTCTCCAACACAATAGGTTAATTCTATAGGGTCATTGGGACATATAATATTATTAATATTCTTTCTATTTATTTTTATTTATCAGTTATGAAAAATTAAGAGATAACTCAACTTAGTTTTTAATTTACTTTTATTATTAACCACAATGATTGATTTTTTAAAAATATTTTGCAAAACACCGAATTTATTGTATTCAAAGAATGGATATATAGTAAATTCGTCATTTTATTTAAAGTGAGGAATGAAGATAGTGAAGTATGTCAAATTAATACTGAACAAGTAAAAATAGACGAATGGAGTAAGTGACTAATAAACAACTTAAACTTTTAGTTGAAGTGCTCATATAATTCAAGATTTGAAGATAATAAAAAACTTAATAAATAGACATTTTTCCTTTGTTTAGATTTTATTTCTGAATATTTCCACTATCGGATTATTTCAAAACAAGATCGTTTAATTTAGATTTGGTTTAAGTAATTTCCTCGAAAGAGAAAATTGTGGCAACACATATATTGTGTTAATTCATACACACATATATATATACACACCTTATTACTTTTCTAAGAGTCAAGTTAAGCTTTTCTAATTAGTGAAATTTCCTTGCACCTCAAGCTGAAAATTATGATTGAAAAAAAGAAATTAATATATATTGTATTCCCAAAAATTGGATTTCAGAGGTTTCTTTGCAGCTTCTGATCTTCATTTGTTTTACGTTAAGAAAATTTGCTCTAATTTCAGTGCTATAGTTCTCAAAATTATGAAATTTAAAATATATTTTTTCACCAAAAAGGAGTGATATCTTACTTTTCATTTGAATAATAATTAATTATGAAAGATTAAAACACATCAGAGTAATTCAGAATTTAAAATTTAATAGTTTCAATTTTTTATATTCTCACCATTAATATATAACTCAATAATAAGTTTGTGTGATGTGATGAATAACTAGTATTCTTTATCTTTTATCAGATAAATTTTTAATTATATTCCTGAACTTTAAAACTTAAACTCTTGAAGGGAATGCTCACCCCCTCCTTTGATTTGCCTTCAGAAATGTAATCTTTAATTATTCAACACTATAATATAAATATGAACACCAAATAAAAAGTAACAACCAAAAAAATAAGTAGTAGCAAGTGTGGAGGAAAATCATCCCATAATGTGGGGTCTAGTCAATTTTCAAAGTTGCATTGCTACTTTATTCACTATATAAAAAGAAGCATAGTGTAGAAGAAAATCATCCAATTACTACAAGAAAATATATTATGGAAAGGGAATTAGTAGTAGAAGAAATGAAAAATATTAGTAGTATAACAAATTCTTTAACATCATCTCCTCATGATGATTCAAATAATATTATTCGTAAAACACCAAAAAGTCCATTTTCTTCAAAAATATCAATGAGTCCTTTAGCAAGTGCAAGTCCAATAATGAAGAAAGCTTTAACATATATGGAAGAAATTGGTCATCTTACAAAGCTTCATGATCCTGCTCTAGATGCTTGGCTTCCAATTACTGAATCAAGAAGTGGAAATGCATATTATGCTGCATTTCATACACTTTGTTCTGGGATTGGTGTCCAAGCTCTACTTCTTCCTCTTGCTTTTATCACACTTGGATGGTATGTACAATAATCATCAAAACTTGTTTACTTACTTTTGTTATTTTTCTGTATGTTTCTTTAATTTTTTTGCTAAAGGGAAAATAAATAAAAGTTGTATTTTTTTATATGATAGAAGTCATTTTTTAGATTTTATTTTGGTGAAGAAAATGGAAAATATTTATTAAGAATTGATAATGATATTAGTAAACAAGAAATGTTTTTTTATGAAAATTTTCCCACTAAAAAAAAAATTGTACTAGAATTACTGATGTAATAGTATCTATGTAAGTGAAGTGTTTGTTAAAGCAGTGATATAAAGTTGAGAGGATATAATTATTGGGAGGAGTATGACTAATTATTTTGGAACTAGTATCAATTATTGGAAAAATGAAATACTTTTTGTTTTCCATCATAGCCCTTTTATTTTGTATTGTTTTTTTCAAACTTATCCTAAAAAATGATTATCTTGAGTCAAGATTCTATCGGAAATAATATCTATACAATTCTTCATCTTCTTCAGACTTCACATGTGAAATTATACTGGTTATAATACCAAATGTTGGATTGTTGTGTTGTATACTGATTAGCTATTGATTTGGTAAATTGTAGGATATGGGGGATCGTAAGTCTATCTTTAGTATTTATGTGGCAATTATACACACTTTGGTTACTCATTCAACTTCATGAATTTGCCCCTGGCATGCGCAATAGCCGTTATCTTGGCCTTTCAATGGCTGCTTTCGGTAAGCATAACAATTACTCCACGGATTTATCCCTCGGGCTACACCATGTGATTGAGTTCAAAAACACACATACTATGTGAACTTGTACTATGCCTTATCGAGTTTATTAAATATTGTGTAGGTGAAAAACTTGGGAAGATTTTGGCCCTGTTTCCAACAATGTACCTATCAGGTGGTACTTGTGTTACACTTATTATGATTGGAGGAAGCTCTATGAAGATTTTCTTCCAAACTGTTTGTGCTTCAAATAGCCATATTACCACTCTAAGTACCATAGAGTGGTACATTGTGTTCACTGTTTCAGCCATAGTTCTTGCTCAACTACCTAATTTAAATTCTATTGCTGGAATTTCTCTCGTCGGTTCGATCTCCGCGGTGACCTATTGTACCTTGACATGGGTAATTTCTGTTGTAAAAGAAAGGCCACAAGGTGTTTCATTTGAACCTGTTGAAAATACATCTGATGTTGCAACAATTTGTACCATCTTGAATGCTCTAGGAATGATAGTTTTTGCATTCAGGGGCCATAATCTTGTTCTTGAGATTCAGGTTTGTATATTAACAAACCAATTTTACAATTTCAACTTGTTATATGTTATAAAAGTGCTGTTTTTTAAACAGTGGTTAGTTGTGTCATAGGGTACAATGCCTTCTAGCTTAAAGAATCCATCTCATGTGCCAATGTGGAAAGGAGTCAAGTTCTCATATTCTATCATCGCTTTGTGTTTGTTTCCATTGGCAATTGGAGGCTACTGGGCTTATGGAAACCTGGTAAAATCCTTACAATTTGGATTGCTTACACTAGATAGCCACTTTTGTGGCATTTTATTTAAAATTTGACCACTTTTTGTCATGGTAGATGCCAAATGGGGGGATATTGAGTGCACTGGACAAATACCATGGAGAAGACACTTCAAAAGTAATTCTAGGGATAACAAGTTTACTGGTGGCAATCCATTGCCTTACCTCATTCCAAATCTATGCAATGCCAGTGTTTGACAATTGGGAGTTGAAGTACACCAGCAAGAAGAAGAAACCATGTCCATGGTGGCTAAGAACAGGATTGAGGGTATTCTTTGGATGCCTAACATTTTTCATATCAGTGGCACTCCCTTTTTTGCCAAGTTTGGCAGGGCTTATTGGTGGCATTGCTCTGCCTGTTACCTTGGCATATCCTTGTCTCATGTGCATAATGATCAAGAAACCTAAAAGATATAGTTCAAGTTGGTTTGTTAATTGGTCACTTGGACTTTGGGGATTGGTTCTAAGTATTCTTTTGGTATTTAGTGCAATATGGACAATAGCAACTCAAGGTATGGATGTCCATTTCTTCAAGACCCAGTGAATACCAAAAAAGTTCGGGTAAGCAATAAAATTTAACTAGGAGCTTAATTGGTCAAAACTGAGGAGAAAAATAACCTTTACAGCAGCCAGCCAACAAGATGTCCAAGTTGAAGCCTCTTCATGCGCTCTGTAAATATAAAAGCACACAAGCACTTATATCTTGTTGTCATATTCAATGATGTATTATGTAAATAACCTAATGCTTGTCAAGGAAAATAAAGTGCAGACATCAAAGATCAATATTCTTCATGATTTAGGAACAATGTTGACAGAACAAATGCCTTCCATTGTGACAATAAAATGTAAGACTGAATAGAGATTTAAGTATGAAGGTACACGAGAATTACATTTTAGGACTGAGGTTAAACTTACATGAAGCTTTATCAACAAGCCCAAACACCTATGAAGTATATAACAAAAATGACAGCTCTGATGTCAAATGATCTCAAAATCAGCACCATTTAATCAGCTTGCCTCTACTACAATTACTTGTGTCAAAAGGAATTCAGAAAAGAAAAAAAGAAAAGACAGAATTGTTGGTTGAGATTTCACATTAAAATATAAGTTGGGCATAGCAAAAAAGATTTTCCATCACGCACTTCTACATTGATAATGGAAGAAGCATTCTTCGCTTCTTCTTCCTGGCTTCTGTAACTTGCTTTGCAATTGTCACACATACAAGCAATAGCAAGCTAGTACTTACTAAGATAAATGCAAGCTTTAGATGCGTGAAGTACAATGAAACTACAGAGAAAACCAGGAGTGCCAAGATAACCAGCTCACATATTACAAACATGACGACATCCGCCCTGCATCAATAGAAGAAGGAAATAAGAGAAAAGAAGGCTCAGAATAACAAACAGTCAGAAGTTGCAATGATATTATGCACTAAACTGTTAAGGAATGGATAAAATCAGCTAGCATGCTGTTAGTTCTTCCACAAAAGTAAAGTTCTAGGACCAAGCGCAAAGATGCAATTCATTCATTCTTCATACAGTTCACCCTCAATGAAATACAACATTGTAAACAAGATCGGAGCTGAACATTTTCCATTCTACATTTTGCTTTCTCCAAATTAATCCCAAGTTGTTACATTGATTTAAAGATTCAACTGCACTGCTTCGAAGTTGGGCATTTCACCTTCCTCGTTTTATTGACCATACAATAATTTACTTGCTTCAAAACTCTACTAGGTGCAGAAAAGTGAGGTGCAAAAGGCATAGTATGAATTAACAATTTCCACGTCTCATTTCGAGTTATACATATAAAGTTCATATGTAACATTCAATCACGTAATCCTAAACTTTGACAAACAAAAATTTCCTAATAATATCAACAACAAAAAAATACTTTCAGAAGTACATGTTGATTTGATAACACGAACTATCCGTGATGATTGAAAAAAATTGGCAATCCTAGTGTCCAGGCAAGCTATAGTGCACACATCAATTATTTCACGGGATACCTATTAACTCCCATCACAAACATTTACCAGCTACCTTGTGTTTTAGTCTAAGCTGGGATTTAAACCTGAGACCTCACAATTATCGATCCAAAATGATAAATTTTCATAAACAAAATCAATATTTAGCCATAGAAGTGCACTAATTCACTGATTAAAATCCTGGATCTGGCTCAGGAATTAGTAAATGTAGGTTTTCATAAAATGATTGCAGAAGCTAGAAATGAATTGATTGAATACCTTGAAGCTGTAGATGTGAGATTAGAGGTGGAGGAAAAGAAGGAGACCGAAGCCCAATCGTGCTTTGATCGAATCTGATACTCTCTCAGCTGCTCCGCCAAATTCGATCGCGTTATCATGATTCCAATTTACTGCTTTCTCTCCTCTTCTTTAAACTTTTTTGCAATCTATCAAATGCAATTCCGTCTGAAATTTGTGTATCTACAGAACAGCGTTCCTTCCGGCGACGGGATCACGGCCGCCGGCGGAAGGAATTTTGACTTGCTGTAAAGAAGAAATTCGATACCAGTTAATTTTCTTTGGAATATTATAAATTTTGTATTTTCTTACCTGAACTATTTTTGAGATATTTGTTTTAATTACTTTTTTTTTTGGCAAATATCTTAGTGTGATTTATTTTCACAGATAACAAAAGAAACTTATAAACAAATTTGAGTCATTATTCATTAAACAAAAACAAACTAAAAGATTAGTTTTGATAAAAATATTGATTGTGGATGTATTTTTGTCCACAATCAATATATTTTGTCCTGATATGAAAACTCAATTATGATGATATTTAAATATTTAATAATCGCGTATAAATTTTTTGATCTTGGAAGTTTCCATAATTGCTAAGTTTAATTCATACAACTAATAATACTCTTTTTCCCTGGAAAGTTGGGAACAATCTATATATCGAAATTAGTTATATAAATGTGTTATCCGTTCTAATTATATAAAAATGAATTATCAATAACAGACACGATAAAAAAAGAAAACTAATCATGACAAATTTTGATTTATGCATTTAACAAGACGTAATTTTATCATTTCAAGATCTTTTATCTTAAATTCGTTTCTTAAATAGTCAATTGCCTTTTAAAGTTTTATTGGAGTTCTAATATTATAAGATTTACGTCATTAATATAAATAACAAGTACAACAAATTTCAATGTTTTCTTTATAAAAATATATGGTAAATTGTATTATTTTTATTTTTATATAATCTTCCTTAAATAATACTCACTAAGACGATTATAACAAAATACATCTAGATTACTTCAAACCTTACAATGGCCTTTGCAATTAAATTAAATACATTTTTTGAAAATTTGAACTACATCCTTTAGGCATCGTAGATCCTACAGATTTTTTTCACGTATATCCTATTATCAAGAGATCCATAAAGATATGTTGTAACTACATTCATCAAATGCATTTTAAGTTTCTCATTGATTGTGAAACTAATGAGATAATTTAATCAATATATATGTATATAAAATTCTTGCTTGAATGTTTATAATGTACATTATTAATGTGTCATTCCTCACAGAGTTATAAATATCATCAATTGATTCTTTTTCTGTTCATATAAATATCTAATTTTTAAAATAACATCATATTTTTCTTGAAAAACATCTATTATATAGACTAACCTATTTAGTAGATTATATTTTTAAAAAAATCCAATTACAATTTTTTGAATCTAACTATATTTTGCAAAGTTTGTATAGCAAAATAATCGAGTATAATTTCAATCAGATAAAAATTACCACTTGTAATCCTTATTAATGAAAAATGTAATTGTTTTCTTCACTAAATTGTTAATATTGAATATTGGGTTTTGGGTACTTTTGTAGAGGGGATATTGTGTTGCTCTCACATACATGTTTGAAGGATCCCTTCGTCATATTACATTATATTGTAATAATTATTATAAAATATATAATCAATAATTTTTACAAAAATACTGTTTCACTAATTTATCGATCGTTCAAAATTACTTTCGTTATCGATTATTATTATCACGTGATCCATTAATAATTATTCACAATCACTATAATTAGTCATCTCTACTAGCTATTATACATAATGACATTTATGAGGTGGGAGTAATAATATTGACTATGAAATATGTAAACACAAAATAATTATCAAACGTACATTTTTCAACAAGAGTTATCAAGACATCACATAATTCAACTAGTAGCATAATGACTTATTTAGATGGGTCTAGACTAATAAATTATATTGAATAATATTTGCACAAAATCATTTTTTCTCAATAATAACAATTCGCTAGAAGCAACTTTAAAAATAAGAACTAGTAGATTCAAAATTAATAAATTTTATTATCATTATGTGTATTTAAATATTTTTAGTTTATGCATATATAGTTTGAATTAAAAACAATAAACCAGTATAAATATATCTATTATCAAGATATTTTGGTTTCTATTCCTCCCTCTAATTATATATTAACTAGTCTTAAGGAAATAGCAAATACGATAGATGGATTGTAATTTGTAATTAACGATGCTTTAATTTGATTTGATTAGCACAATAGTGGCAAACATGAATCCATCAAAGTCCAATTTTTTGGGGTATCCTAAAAATACTTGTTAGACAACATAGGAATAATGGCAGGGGCGGACCCACTTGGTGTCCGCCGGATGCTCGAGCACCCATTAATTTCGTTACAAAAAATATATATCTATGTAGAAATTGATAGTTATTTGTATAAAATTAACATAGAACACCCAATGAATAAATCATATAGTTGGTCCAATGGTTCTTCAAAGTTCGAATCTCATTGTTAACACATATTTTTTACGAGCATCAAAAACCTTAAAATCTTAAATCTGCCATTTTATAATGGTTACTCCGAAGCAGGGCGAAGTTAGATAGAATCAAAAAAATTTATTTGAATTATTATTAGCGAAAAGTTATATTAGGGTTTATATGTATCATATATTCGTATAAGAAAAAGTTATAATTTTAACTTTTAAAAAAAATCTTCTAATTATATTATATTGATAAGACTTTACACATGTAAAATATTTAAAATAAAGTATAGACAATTTCTTTTTGTTATTCGATCACCTAAAATAATATCTAAATCAAGATAGAGTAGTCAAAGTTTAGATCTAATAATTAGATTTTGTTTTACATATTTATTATATTATAGAGTTATATAAATTTTATATGTAACTATATATCTCGATACTTTGTTTTATAAATATCAAATATTATATATGAGTATCGAAATTTTTGAGCATATTAAATATCATAATAACCAAATAGTGATGTTAAATTCAATTTCAATATGATATTATTTTCTACCATACCGTACACAATCCTTAGAAATTTTTTTAATTTCATCGTTAATTTAAAAAATATCATTTTTTTTGTCTAATCCGAGAGTGATTGATTATGTTCATGCAATGGAATCTTATCACAAGACACACTTGTACGAAAATGGCAAAGCAAGCAATTACAAATGTAAAGTAACAATTAATCTTGATAGCAAAGTTTCAATTTGTCGACAATATTCATAGCTAAAACTAATTAGAAACATACTTTTATGTATATTTACTGTTTTACCCACAAGTAATTATTTATTTCTGGTCATTCGTGATTTTTCAATATTTTGCGAGACTTTTTTGAAGCTTTCATTTTGTTAATAAATTTATTTCCTACTAAATTGCTTAAATATTGAGGCTAACTTTTAGTTTTCTATATCTCCGATCTTATGCTATTTTGCTAAAAATATGATTTTATAATTCCGTTATACAGAAGCTTAATGAAAAATAAAATAGAAAAATTCATAAATTCCGATCCCTTGACTCCTTATCCTATATCACGCTCACATCATGATTTGCTAGAAGATTATTAAAGCAAGAAAAAAAGGAAACGGCATTATTGGAATCTGATGAAAGCGTTACTTACCGAAAGCAAAATAAAGGGCCAATTAAACAGCACACCCCTAACATACTTAAATGGTTACGTTTCATCTCAAAATTTAAAAGTTTTTTTCGTAACCTTCATTTCTTTTCAAAAGTTATTATACCAAACGTCAAACCGACCACCTGTCCTTTTTCCTTTGGGACCCACCTTAAATTAAATGGCTTATTATATATTCGATGATAAATACTTCTTCATATTTAATATAGAAATTTCAATTACAAATTTTAAAAACGAAGTCTTTTTTTTCAATAAAAAGTTTTACATTGTTTTATAAATTTTTTTAACATAGTTTTATATTTAGTTAGATTTCAATACAGATACGATGGTAATTATCGAATAAACTATGTAAGGAAATGGACAAGGATCCATGAATGGAGATCGGAGCCCCACATGAAATTGAAAACATCAACTTAATTTTGGGATCTCGAAGTTTACTTGGCCCCTATAATTGTGCCACGTGTCATGTTCATTGTACCCTACTAATACCGACACACAAAGTTATCCAACCAAGGCCGACACCATCTGGTCCCACAAGGACGACCTCACACGTTGTCATCCTACGTGTGTGAACTTCATTGGCTATCTGTCACCGTCAAAAGTACAGCGTGTCTGTCTCTACATTATTCTAATTACTTCTTTTTAATGTACACATCCTTTTTCATCACGTCTGTCGTGTAATAGAGTAAGCAAACGAGAAAATATTGTTAAGAGTGTTATATTTGAATTCGGGCTCTACATGATTAAGATTAATCAAAGACAATGTAGACTTGCTCATCAAATGGAAATATTGCGATACTCATTCAAAGATTGTGTAAAAGAAAAAGTAAAATCAATGTTCACCTACAAATTATATTAGTATAAGAGAAATTCGTAATCGTTATTTTTAAAATATAAATGAGATAAAAATTCATTCATGTAGAATAATTTACAAATTACACAACGGTCATAGTAAATTGTATTAAACATGTCTAATATGACGAGCTCGACTGAAAAATAATGATGAATTTTTGTAATAAAATATCATAAATTACACTAATTCAGTCGTATAAGTAAAAATTATTTGTCCACTTGTCGTGCTACATGACGAGTATTTAAAGTTGATATACAGTGGAAAGTGTGAAGAACAAAAAAAGCCACGTAGACGTCGGTTTAACTTGGTGTACTTAATTACTCTTCATTATTAGTATTATTATTATGAGACGTTTGAACTCCTTTTTTTTTATTACTATATCGAAAATAAAAAAATCTTAATCAGCGTAACGTCCGTGTTTGTAATTGCTATAAAAAGCGCACCAAGTCTCATATATTTCAATCACATCCAATTCAATATTCAAACTTTCACTTGTTGATAATATCTTTTTGATTGAAAAAAAGAAGAAGAAGTATGGCTGATCAATACGAACAGAACAAGGCATCCGTTGAAGAGACTGTTGGTACCAACGTGGAAGCTACTGATCGTGGTTTGTTTGATTTCATTGGAAAAAAAGAAGAGGAAAAACCAAGTCATGCTCATGAAGAAGAGGCAATTTCATCTGAGTTGTCTGAAAAAGTTAACGTAAGTGAAGAAGTGGAACCCAAGGAGGAGGAAAAGAAACTTCATCGATCAAATAGCAGCTCTAGTAGCTCCGTAAGTCTCTCTTTCGTTCATCATTAATATTTACGTCAAATCAATAAATATAACATACGCCTTTTATGATGATACATATATTATACTTTTACACTATTTGTTTTCTCAACAAAGAGTCGAGTAAATTTACCGTTTACTTTTTCTAGCGGGTATGAATAAATTATAGGTGATCATTGATATGTTGTACGTAGATTATATATGTTGATTGATTTGCAGAGTGATGAGGAGGAAGAAATTGGAGAGGATGGACAGAAGATCAAGAAGAAGAAAAAGAAGGGATTGAAGGATAAGATTAAGGAAAAAATATCTGGTGATCACAAGGAAGAATCGAAAGCAGAGGATACCTCAGTTCCAGTTGAGAAATACGAGGAAACAGAGGAGAAAAAAGGATTTCTAGACAAAATTAAGGAGAAATTGCCAGGTGGCGGGCATAAGAAGACGGAGGAAGTGGCGGCGCCACCACCACCACCACCGGCTGCGGTGGAGCATGAGGCGGAGGGGAAGGAGAAGAAGGGATTTTTGGACAAAATTAAGGAGAAATTACCAGGATACCACTCAAAGGCTGAAGAGGAAAAGGAGAAGGAAAAAGACTAAATGAAATGAAATGTTTTTTTAATTTTACTTTTGGGATGTTATGATTGTGTTTCTGTGTTGTTTTGGTTTTTAAGTGTTTTTCATTTCCTTCACTTTTGTTTTTTTTGGATTCTGAAGGATAATTGTTAGTACTGTATTTGATATTTCTGTATGTAAGTGCATATGTATGTGCCTTATGTGTATGAAGTTTGATAATATGGATTTGTAAAATGCAGTTGATTTTATCCTTATTGACTTCTTTGTTTTATGGTTTAGTTGTTTCATTTCCAACTCTGTTATATGAAGACGTATTGTTCAAAACATATCGAGTTATTATATATAAATGCAAATCTTAGAGATATTAATATGATAAAAGATGATAAAAATTCTAGAATTTCTATTTAAATTTCTATCGATTCATCTCCTTATAAGAAAGTACCAAATCTATTGATCATTCAACTACTCCGATATAAGAATTAGTCAATCAAATATTAATAGATAATAAATGGAATGGTATAATAACTATCATCATACTATAGTCAAAGCATCTTTAAATTGCAATATTGATATAAAAGATATTTATATAACCAAAACAATCATTAAAATGCAAATATGCAATCTTGAATAGTGACATTAGGTATTTGTATGTATAGCCAAAGCATCTTTAAAATACAAATATGCGATCTTAATAATAACATAAGTTACTTGCTATAAATTAAATACTACCTAACAATATAAAAATTACACTCACTTCAACTTTACCAAAGAAGTTCTCACAGAAGCAATTTTTTTAGCATGCCTTTATGGATTAGACAAGATTGCAATTCAAGCAATAAGCTTTTGAAGAAACATGGAACATTAGCCATGAGGCATGAGCTGTAAGAGTAAAGTTGAGGTTCATTAAGTGTGTGCTTTACAAAGTGTAAAGTGCATATTCTATGAAATGGGGTAACATAATGGTGGGGAACTGGAAAAATAATGAGCATAGATTGATTTATGCATCTTAATCTAAAAAGCCTGCAAAGAACACACTCTGAGATGTAACGATAGGACGATTCAGTATCTGGAACAGTTAGTATTCAAAATATTTCGCGTTAGCCTTAGAAAGGATGTTGGGAAATAAGAAGAGCTCAGAGTCACATATACTAAAATTCATAAAATACAAGTTTTGGATTTGTGATATATGCATACTTGATACCAAATGAAACTGAAAACAAATAGCTAAAATTCAAGCCGAAAAAAACTTACAATTCCAACATATAACAAACAAGACACAACTTTCCCAAAATTGCACGTTCGGAGCAACCAAATTTCATCATAGTAAAAAAAAATCAAAACATTCGAAGCTCGATGCAGAGGTAGATTCAGAATTTAAATTCTACGAGTTCAATATTTATGGGTCTTAGTATTGAACTCATTATATTTTTAAAGTTACAAGTTCATATCTACTATTTTTCACAATTTTAGTTAATTTTTTACATATAAATTTATCTTTCACGTCAAAAATACTGATTTCAAATAAACCGCTACAACAACAGTAGATCCAAGAGCTTCTTAGGTATTCTCAATTTGTTCACTAACATATATATAACCCAACGTTTGCATATACAATTCTAAAAACAATCCATACAATTTCCATTCATAGAACAAAATGAGAAGAAAAACAGAAACCTTATTAAGTATTTTCCTGTTTTTACTTAGTCTAATAATTCTAAGTGTCAATGGAGAATACTTAATAGGATTAGGAAGTTATGACATGACAGGACCAGCTTCACAAGTGAACATGATGGGTTATGGTAATTTTGATCAAGTTACTGGTGGTATACATTTTCGATTACGAGCTAGGACATTCATCGTTGCTGAAAGTTTCAATGGTCCAAGGCTTGTGTTTGTTAATCTTGATGCTGGTATGGCGTCACAACTTGTCACAATCAAGTTACTCGAGCGACTAAAGTCCAGGTACGACTCATATGATTTTATTTGACCATATCTGACTGGACACAAAGCTTATCGAAAGTATTATTTTTTGGTTGTATATATTAAGGTATGGAAATATATATAGTGAAGATAATGTTGCAATAAGTGGGACACATACTCATGCTGGTCCAGGAGGTTATTTGCAGTATGTGACATTTAGTGTAACTTCATTGGGCTTTGTGCCACAATCATTTGAGGCCATTGTAACTGCCATTGAGCTTAGCATTGTCCAGGCCCATGACAATTTAAAGCCTGGTTCTATCTTTATTAACAAAGGTGAGAAATTAATCATAGTTAGTTTACAATAATTCTTAGTAATTCTCTGGAGTTTAAACGGATTCAATTATGACTCATTTATTGACTTAATCTAATGAATTATGTATAATTAAAATGACTTAAAGTAATAATTTTCATAAAAATACATTAGTTTTCATTCTCTCTTGTGTAAAAAAGCAAAATTATTTCGAGATTATAGTTATGAAATTATGATTTTTTTTACTAATTTATCCCACCTACGAGCTGGTGGGATAAAGTTATCCTTAATTTTGTGGAATATGATAAAATTTATATTGTCAACTAAATATAGTGTAACTTTTATCTCAAAAGCTTAATTCTGAATGTTTGTGTCTAATGTGGCACCTACATGACAATTTGTATTCTACACGAATCTAACATTGTCATTTTTTGTTTGAATAATTATGTAGGAAATCTAGAAAATGCAGGCATAAACAGGAGTCCAAGTGCATATTTATTCAATCCTCAAGAAGAGAGATCTAAATATAATACAAATATTGATACCCTAATGACCCTTTTAAAGTTTGTGGATAAAGATACTGGAAAAAATATTGGTGCATTTAGTTGGTTTGCAACACATGGCACTTCAATGAGCAGAAATAATAAGCTAATTAGTGGAGATAATAAGGGTGCAGCTGCTAGATTCTTTGAGGATTGGTTCACCAAAAATTCCTCTACTAAGGTGTTAGGTAGGTAAATATTCATTTTGTTTTTGTAAAAAAATAATCTATCGTACACAATTACATTTTTCTATCTTATTCAAGGTAAGATAACATATATCTAATCCTCTCCTAACATCACTTATGAAATCATACTTAATATATACATTATCAGTTTTAAAAAAATTTTGCACATCAAATTATATTTATCTGTTGTAGCATGTAATCATCTTTCTTATTACAAATTTCAGGATCAAGTATCAACCAAGATTTATTTAATAAAGCATCTAAAATCAAGCCTACAGGAGGACAACCTTGTACAAATACAACAAGTCAAGGGTTTAAGGTGAGAAAAAACAAAATAATGAAATTTGTTGGAGCATTTTGTCAACAAATGTTGGAGATGTGAGTCCAAATGTGGTTGGAGCATTTTGTATTGATAGTGGATTACCTTGTGATTTTAATCACTCTTCTTGTCATGGAAATGACCAACTCTCTCTCCCATCTCTCTCAAAGCTTTAACCTCCTGTAGAACGACTGTAGGCCTGTGCCAATTGTCCTGCCGATACTCGATAGAAATATCGACTTTACAAAGGCTAGCGGGTGCAGGTTATAAGGTCCGTTCTCGCCTGATGTCTACTCAGTCACCACGATGGGAAAGACTAAAGGCGGCTGGGCCGCGGGCCTAGGTAAGACTCGTCCCTTTTTCAGATAACTGTTTAGTAGATGATTTTTTTTTTTGTGAAGATTCATGGATTTTTTAGATTACAATCTAATGTGTGTTGCAGGTATCCAGATGAAATATTGAGTACAAAGATTATTGGAGAAAGACAATTTCAAAAGGCTGTTGATCTTTTCACATCTGCTAAACAAGAATTAATAGGGAAAATTGATTATCGACATTACAAATATTAAGGTTCAATTAGAAGATAATAAGGTTGTCCAAACATGCCCTGCAGCATTGGGCTCAGGATTTGCTGCTGGAACTACTGATGGGCCTGGTGTTTTTGGTTTCCAACAGTGTGATACTGAGGTCACAACTCAATTTAATTAATTAACTTTTTATAATCTTGAAAAAAATTAAAATTAATCTATTATTACTATGTTTTAAAGATGAAAATTTGATTTGATTTTCAGATTAATCCATTCTGGAAGAAGTTAAGAGAACCAAGCCCATATCAAGTGAGCTGTCAAAAGCCCAAAACTGTTTTGTTGGACTCTGGAGAGATGTTTCGGCCATATCCTTGGGCGGTAAGGCCCAAAAACAAAATTAAAGTGGTGTATACTTTTCTTTTTTCCCTTTTGATTTCTGTTTGTTATCGTATCGAAGCTCGACTAATTAGAAGTCGCACAGGAAACTCCCATTTAGGAGGAAAGATCTCCCTACCAAATTATATTCCATTTGGTGTCTATCTGGTTAAGGATAGAGGTATTGTTAGTGTATACTCTGTGTATAACAAGTACACCAATTATATTAGCTAAATTTTGTATAAAAATAAAGATAAAGATAAAGTTTTAACTTTTTTTTATTGTATAAATAGGAACAAAAGGAAAATTCTCTTGATTTCTCTTAATATGTCATATAATAAACTTAATGATGTTTTTGTTTTTTTGCAGCCAGCAATACTTCCAATTCAAATTTTTAGGTTAGGAAGTCTCATCATTCTTTCTGTGCCAGGAGGTATACTTTGACTATATTTTTAAATATAAAATTTGTGACATATACTTAAATATAGTAACTTATTTCAAAATTATTAAGAAAAAATGTACATATTCATGTTGTGGTACAGAATTTACAACAATGGCTGGACGTAGGTTAAGAGAGGCAGTGAAAGAGACACTAATTCGCAGCGGAAATGGCGAATTTGATGACCAAACTCATGTTGTCATAGCTGGCCTAACCAACGCTTACTCACAATACATTACCACTTTTGAAGAGTACAAGCAACAACGATATGAGGTTGTAATGTATAATTATATATATGTTTATTATTAAGTTTAAATTATAGTAAAGTAAGCCTCTTATAATAGGTTATCATACACCTCTTAAAAGTTCTCACTATCATATCATATACAATAGAAGTATTGTATCCAAATTTGTTCTTTCATATAACTTAAATCAATCGTCATTTAAACTTTGGCAGGCTGCGTCTACGCTATACGGTCCACACACAGTATCAGCATATATTCAAGAATTCAAGAAGCTAGCTGAATCTATGGCAAAAGGAGAAAACATTACTACAAAAGGACCTTTACCACCAGACCTTTTGTCAATTCAACTTAGTCTATTACCAAATCCTACTGGTGATTCACCTCCACCAGGCATAAACTTTGGCGATATTAAACAAGACATAATGGTACCAAAATCCGGAACGTTTACAAAGGGAGACAGAGTAATTGCAACATTCTGGAGTGCAAATCCAAGATATGACTTACTTACTGAAGGCACATTTGCTGTTGTGGAAATGCTTCAACACCAAAGTTGGCTACCTGAATATGATGACGATGATTTTTGCTTGTTCTTTAAATGGCAAGCAGAAAATATCACTGGTATTGATCGTGCTGATGTGAATAGTTATGGTTATGCTACAGTTGAATGGGAAGTACCAGAGGATGCTAGTCCTGGCGTATATCGCTTAAGACATTTTGGATCAACTAAGGAAACGAAAGAATCATCTAACTCGTATTATACTGGTGCATCTAGTGCTTTTACATTGTCATAGGATAGTTGAAGTTTCTTCAATATGTAGATATAATAATGTGCTGCTCAATTACTAGTCTGTTTCTGAGAGGAACATTTGCAAAATCTGCAATAATAAGTTTGCTGTAATAATCTGTCATACTTATGATCATATCCATATATTTGAGCTAGAAATGTCTAAAGTTTGACTCGAGCTCGATACAAAAGGAACTGAAATGAAAGTAACATGGTTATTGAGAGTTGAGGTACAATTATTGAAATGAAAGTAAATCTATATATCACTTCTCCATCCAGATAACACAGCGTAGGCTCTTTCCTTGAATGAGCAAATCAAACGCCTTATTGATATCTTCAAGATTCACTTCATGTGTCACAAACTTGTCCAACTCCAATTCCTGAGAAGCCACATAAATGTGGTACTAAGAGTTAATTTCACGTAGGGTCACTGAATTTTCTAGCAGATTGATCTAAGTACCTTGTCAAGGTAACGTTTAACGAGGATAGGAACATCAGATTTGGGTTTGAGACCACCAAAGAATGATCCCATGAGAGTTTTATTACTCTGAAGAACCTCAAAAGAGTTAAGATTCAACCGTGCATCTGGCTTATCAACTCCTAAAACAATTGTTTTACCCCAACCCTGCATATTACAGCTTAAGGTTAATAGACAAATTTGTGTTGTTGATTAATACAAGATTTACGCGGGGAGACCTTTCTGCAGCAGGCAAATGCTTCCTGAACAAGTGTTCCCAAACCAACACATTCGAAGCAATAATCAGCACCTCCATTAGTCATCTCAATTATTACCTGATATGAGAGTTTTGACAAAAGATAAGAACCATTGTCATATTTAATATATACAGGTATGTACTCCGTTTTATTTTCAAGATCACGAATCCCACATTTTAAGGAGACCTCACTATACCAATAAAAAGCCCACCTGACTAACAGGTTTATCCCCACAGCTTTTCGAATTGACAAACTCAGTAACTCCAAACTGCTTCCCTATTTCAAACTTGTCAGAGTTCCTACCAACACCGATAATTCTTGTAGCACCACATAGCCTTGCTCCCTCGGCAACCTAAAAGATCCTCTAGAGGCATAACAGCTTACATGATACTGACATATATAAGCAGGAAGAAGTCGGAGGAGAAACTTACTGCTAATCCAACTGATCCTAAACCGAAGATAACTACTGTCGAACCTGGTTCCACATTTGCTGTTTTCCAGGCAGCACCGACTCCTGAGGTTTAATTTACGTCATATCAAACATGAACCACAGATAGTTTTAAGGAAAATTGAAGCAAACAACATTAATATGATGACTTGGTTGATTTTTATAACATGTAAATATTAGAAGATGAGGAACTTACCTGTTGATACTCCACAACTCAAAAGGCATGCCCTGTTAGGTGGGATTTCAGGATCAATCTTTGTTACATTAACAACATCAACGACTGTGTACTCGGAAAAACTTGATATATACAGGTAATGGTGTAAAGTTTCTCCATCAGCATTAGTGAATCTGCTTGTATCATCTCTATGCAGCAACAAAGACGATTGAATTGGGAATTTGGAACAAAGGTTGCTTTTCTTGGATTTACAGTCTACACAGTCCATACAGTCAGGTAAAAATATCGGTACAACTGAATCTCCTTCTTTCAACTCATCAACATCTTCTCCAACACTCTCCACAACCCTTAGATAGTATAGTCAGAATGTCATATAAGAATCAATGCCTTATTTCGTGACACGTTCATATAAAATGAATGGAAGGAGTAAAATTTACCCGAAAGCTTCGTGGCCTAAGATTCTTGGAAAGCAGCCAGGAAATTCCTTACAAGAAAAAAAGAACAGTTGATACAAAAGTTAATAAACAAGTGATTCTCGAGGGGAGATACTTGGATAAAAGTTCCATACTTTCAACTTCCATAAGGTAATGTCAGTATGACAGAGAGAAGTGCAAATGATTTTAAGTCGAACTTCATGTGCTTTAGGAGGAGCCACAATCACTTCCTCTATCACCAGTGGTTCTCCTGCTTTTCTTGCCACCGCAGCTGCAGCACACACAACTCACAAGTCAGTGTGGAAACGTAATATAATTAAGTAATTAAAAGTGTGTTCTCAGTAACGTGACACAGTTCAACAGTAACAATTTAAGCTAACCAGTGAAATAGTACTCAATTCAACACAATATCAACAACCTTTATCATATAAAAATCCTCCTTTTTTCTGAAGAGTATGTACATACCTCTGCAACGAATAGGCTTGCCAGCAGTTTTGCTAATCCCTGATTGTACCGTGGAAGCCATTTTTCAAAATGCTAGAGAAAAGAAAACAGAATTTTGAAAATTTACATATCACTTGTGCCTTTATAGCTGCTAAAGTCACAAAGTGGAGACCTCATTGCCAGAAAACAGTAGGATCTGGTGCAAGTTGCAACAATTAAATATATATATATATATACCATACATCTTAATTTACGTGTTCTTAAGTAATGTTTACAAATTTAACAAAGGATAAAATCTGAACTAACTGTTGAAGAGAGTTAGGCTAATGATCCCTTTATTGATCACCACAACAAACCTACATTGAATACAGTTTATATCGTGTGAGGCTGTGGCCTATCAGCACGTTCTTCTTTTGACAACTCTTTAATTCTAATTTTCCATATGACATATTTAAAATCACAAAATTGAAAGATATTTCGGTGCATTCTATATATCTTTAGTTTAAGATTAGGATACCTAAAAATCTTTTTATTTTCTTAAAGTCTAAATCAGACAAATAAATTGAAACGAAGAAAGTAGTATTTAGTGATGAACTTGCATTCTGATTATTGGGGAGACTCCATTTTCAGAATCAAAAATAGCAACATATACCATACAGGTATTAACCCGTGGTTTACCTAATAATCAGTTCAGTTAGGTATAAAGTGGATTTCCTTATTGATTTTTCTGTCAATTGCAGTAGTTGTTTTATTTCATATTTTGATTTCTGCTATTGGAATAAGAAAATAATTACATCCCTATATTGTCTTGAAATGTCTAAAATTTGATTGAACTCGAGACGAAATGAAAGTAACATGGTCTGTTAGAGTCTATAACTTGTCCATCCAAATAACACAGCGTAGGCTCTTTCCTTGAATGAGTAAATCGAACGCCTTATTGATATCTTCAAAATTCACTTCATGTGTCACAAACTTGTTCAACTGCAGTTCCTGAAAAGCCACATAAATGTTGTAGTAAAGGTTAATTTCACTGAATTTTCTAGCAGATTGATTAAGTACCTTGTCAAGGTAACGTTTAACGAGTATAGGAACATCAGATTTGGGTTTAAGACCACCAAAGAGTGCTCCAGTGAGAGTTTTCTGACTCTGAAGAACCTCAAAAGAGTTGAGATTTAGATGTGCATCTGGCTTATCAACTCCTAAAACAACTGTTTTACCCCAACCCTGCATATTACACACAAAGAGTTGTGAAAAGAAAATGACAAATTGTTAATTAGTAAAAGAGTTATGTGGAGTCACCTTTCTGCAGCAGGTAAATGCTTCTTGCACAAGTGTTGCTAGACCAACACATTCGAAGCAATAGTCAGCACCGCCATCAGTCATCTCGATTATTACCTGCTCAAGTAAACGGAAAGGGGGAGGGGTGGGGGTGGGGGGGAATTCTTGTCATATTTAAGTTATATACACCATCAGTGTAAGAATTTTATACCATCCGTCTTACTATTTTCAAGATTGTGAATCTCACATTTTATGGAGACTTACATGTAGATATATACTTTGGATGACCTGATAGTGTAACCAATCGAACGAATAAAAGACTCACCTGACTAATAGGTTTATCCACACAGCTTTTGGAATTGACAAATTCAGTAATTCCAAATTGCTTCCCTGTATAAAATGAGAAAGCTAAAAGCAACAACAAAAAGTAGTACTGTTAATTGACTCTACAGAGCACTTACCTATTTCAAACTTGTTAGAGTTTATATCAACACCGATAATCCTGGTAGCTCCACATAGCCTTGCTCCCTCTGCAACCTAAAAGAATCTCCGAGCTTACATGATAACCGATATATATAAGCAAGAAGAACTCGGAGGAGAAACTTACTGCTAATCCAATTGATCCTAAACCGAAGATGACTACTGTCGAACCTGGTTCCACATTTGCTGTTTTCCAGGCAGCACCTACTCCTGAAGATCAATTTACATCATATCAGACATGAACCTGTTCTAAGCTCTTAATACATAGTTTTTTCATGTATTTGTATATTACCATAAGGAAAATTGAAACAAACAACATTAATATGATGACTTGAGTGGTTGATTTTAACATGTAAATATTAGAAGATGAGTAAATTACCTGTTGATACGCCACAACTCAAAAGACACGCCCTGTTAGGTGGGATTTCAGGATCAATCTTTGTTACGTTAACAACATCAACAACTGTGTACTCGGAGAAACTTGATATATACAAGAAATGATGTAAAGTTTCTCCTGCAGCATTAGAGAATCTGCTTGTATCATTTCTATGCAGCAACGGAGACACTTGAATTGGGAATTTGGAACAAAGGTTGCTTTTCTTGGATTTACAGTCTACACAGTCCATACAGTCAGGCAAAAATATCGGTACAACTGAATCTCCTTCTTTCAACTCATCAACATCTTCTCCAACACTCTCCACAACCCTTAGATAGTATAGTCAGAATGTCATATATGAATCAATGCCTTATTTCGTGACACGTTCATATAAAATGAAATGGAAGGAGTAAAATTTACCCGAAAGCTTCATGGCCTAAGATTCTTGGAAAGCAGCCAGGAAATTCCTTACAAGAAGCAAGAAATAGTTGATACAAAAGTTAATAAACAATCGATTCTCGGGGGAGATAAAAGTTCCATACTTTCAACTTCCATAAGGTAATGTCGGTATGACAGAGAGAAGTGCAAATGATTTTGAGCCGAACTTCATGTGCTTTAGGAGGAGCCACAATCACTTCCTCTATCACCAGTGGTTCTCCTGCTTTTCTTGCCACTGCAGCTGCAACACATACGACTCACAAGTCAGTAACTTACAACGTGTTGAGACATAATATAATTAAGTAATTAACATTGCACTCTCAATTTGCTAACTGTCACACAATTTAATCTAACCATTGAAATGGTTCACAATTCAACACAGAAAGCAGCAATTTTTTTATCAATCATAAATCCTCCTATTGTTTTCATGTTCCTTTACCAATCAACAAATGCTAAGAACCCTTTTTCTACATATGCAAGGTGAGGATCAGTTCTTGTTCATATTCAATGTAGGAACCATATGATCTCATAGTACCTGTGTTCATCATCTACATATATAAAGTAAATACAGAATTGACCTGATATATACAGTATTTTCGACAAAGGGACACTCAATTCGATGATTTAGTCCTCAAAATATCTGGATTCATCACAGCACTATAACAACAATAGCGGCAATAAATATACACATTAGCAAAGAATGTTAAAGCGGCTTTTATGTAAATTGTCGCCGCAAGCTTTAGCAACATTTACAAAAAGTGCTAAAATATAATTGTTACTAGTAATTGCCCTCTAAAAAATATATTTCCGCTGAAGATCATTTATAGACAGAGAGTATATAGTACATACCTTTGCAACGAATAGGCTTACCAGCAGCAGAAAAATATTGTTTTGTTGAGGCCATTTCCAAAATGATGAAAAAAAAAAAAAAGCTTTTTAAGTCGATGTCACTTTGTTTTATGATTTGTTACATCTTCACTTCTTGTTTTTATAGCTGCTAAACTACTCATCTAAACTTGGAATGCGTAGCTAACTTTGTCTTTCAAAAGCTTTACCTACTTAACTGACATGATCAGTTTTGCTCAAGATACATTTTTGGTCCTATTTAATAATGTGTATTTTGTAAATTTTTAGAAAAAAATTAATTATTTAGAACCCAACTCATGTAATTAGGCAAGTCATGTAACTAGGCACTTCAAACAGCCTGTTATATCTACTTCTGTTTATTTTGTAATTATGTCACTGACTATCATTAGCCTAATTTCCCAATACAAAATTGCAATTGGCGAGACATAAGTTTAGAACAAATTTATCCAAAAAAAAAAAACACAAATTATAATTACTGTATGAGTTCTGAAACAAACTTATGCGTTAGAGCAATTTTAAATGTCCCAACTACTCCACTGCAGGCACCAATCGAATATTTTGTCTACTTGATCAAAACTACGCAATTTTTTAAAGTTTTGTACCGATAAGGAACAATTATTTTTATATTGTCAATTGAGTTATTGTTATTCATTGGCATTAATTACATCTACTAAGCAATTTGACATTAACAATCTTATTACTATTTGAACCTACTTTTGAATAGGGTTACGTCAATGATCCATTTAATCAACGCCACACAAACCTATCAATTATCATCAAGTTAAAAAGATTAAGAGGCCAGATATTGAATACAGTTTATATCAGTTTCAGGTATTGGCGGAGTGAGATTGAGGTTCAAGAGGAATTACACTAAATTAAATATGTTGTTATACCACCAATTGGGTACTACAGATACCCACTTGAATTGTTTAGTGATGGAGGAGAGAACCAATCATGCATCAAACAATACCCACATCTCTACCGTAGGAGTAAGGTTCCACTTGAAGGATTACTGTGATTTTGTTGTTATAGAAACCCACATTGATAGAATAAAATGGTACCATTGTTTTGATTAAACATAGAAAATACAGTTCCCATCCACTGGATTAACTATTCCATAGGTATGTACATATACACACGGGAATAGTATAATAATGGTTTCCCCCCACATCAGCTGTCTCTGTCTGTCTAATTGAGAACCCAAAATGATGACATTCTTTAGAAATAATATCAGAAAATGAGAAGAAAAATTAAGTATATTCCCTATTTGCCCTCTTTATCCTTGAATCGCTGAGAAACATCATTACGCAGCATCTGCATGAATTCCTGCAGGAATGAGAATGAAACATAAGACCCATGCATACCCTTAACAAACACCAAACTCAAATCACAAATCCAGCTACTCACGTCGGCTAGGTTCTCTTCACTGGATAGTTCATCAGCCAGACTTAGATCGCTACTTCCATGGTGATGCAAAGATTCTGTACTTTGAACCAAAGAACGAAGAATCTCTACAGGTGGACTATTGTTCTCGATTTCTTGGGCAACCTCATGAAGATCAATCTGAAAAGATTGCAATTGATACATAAAACTTAAATTTTGTAAATACATCATTCTAACAAAATAAATAGCTAACAGGAACAAACCTGAACGTTTTCAGTGGTTGGTGTTGCCCCTCTTACTGCAGTATTCTCACCAAGCCTCTGTGCAATATTAGGAATTCGTTGAGGCACACCTGAGATGCCACCAAGAGCTTGAGACACAATTGGCATCATTTGCTGAAACATCCTAGACAAGTCCATACCACCACCTTGCCCGGAAAACATGCTTCCAAGATCCTGGGTGTCAATCTGCTGCGCAATCTGACTTACAGTGTTCATCATTGCTGGACTTTGAGTGAATTGCTGCATCATATTCCTCAAGAGATCCGGAGAGCCAGCCCCAGTTTGTTGTGAAACCCCACTCAACAAACCATTTAAAGCAGGACTCTGAAGGACACTAGACATTGCATCTGCTATCTCTGACTGGCCATCAACATTTCGGTTTCCCGAGCCAATAGTCCCCATAACTCCCCTATCTAAGTGTGTCATTGAAGGCATAGCAGGCTCATTTCCCCTGGCTGCAAGCGCTGCAAGAGACTGCAAAAATTGACGCTCATCTCTTTGAGGTAGTTCATTTGGATTGCTGCTACTTGAACCATCAGCATTAATTCCATGAGCTACAGATTGCTTAGTTCGTTTCTAATTTGCAGATCCACCAATAGAAATAAGAATGTCAAGTCCAGGACCAAAAGTTGGAAAAGCAGTACAAGGAACAGAAAGTTCACTACGTGAAAGGTTAAAACAATTCCAAGGAACATTCACAAATCTGACTTTTTCTTCAGTTATGAGATCAACAATAACATTGCACCAAACTGACAAACCACCATAGACACTAATTCAACATAGTAGCTTAGGATTTAGGGAAAAATCATTACAAGGGCAGTAACCAGCTCTCAATTTCTTTCGACACTGTTAAGAAAAAGATAAACAAGGCAGCAGAAGAAATTAAAACTCACTGACCCAACCCTGAGAAATCCCAAGGGCCATTAGTGTACTGTTTGAAACACAATGAAAGGGCATATCCCTCTACCCTTCTCCGCTTAATTACCAGGCTATTGTCAAACATGTTATGTGCGCTTAAACCCACACATTATATGCTGCGGTCTTACCATTAGACTATAAGTCTCGTAGGGAGGGGGAGCTTATTTATCACTACTTATAAAATTCAATTTCCAAAATCTCTTTAGGGGCGGGAATGCTAATGCAAGGTGAATGAGCAATTGGCAAGACAAAAGGACAAACAAATTGAGCACTCAAGAAAGTAAAACAGTAAATTTGACCTACCATTTAATGGTACATGAACACTACAAAACTCAGCAGACAAAATCATTTCATTTTGTACCAACAGAAAATGACTCCTTATCACATGTCACAGACAAAATCATTTCATTTAGTACCAACAGAAAATGACTCCTTAGCACATGTCCTTCTAAAAAGCCCACTACATTTGGAAATAAAAAAGGAAGGTACTCTATTACCACTCCATCTTTCAGCAAATCTAATAATCAAAGATATATCTGGGAAGCAGCATCAAAACAGCTTGCTTACCTTAGGCTGCAAACCTCCGAGCCCTAATCCAAGGGGCACAGATGAGGATTCATCAGGACTACCTAACTCCTGACTAGACCTTTGAGCTCTTCCTACACTGGCTGAAGCTTCTGGCTTACTATGAGACATTTCGCTTGATTGACCTACACTCTGGCATTTACAAGTTTAATTAGGTCTAGAATGTCAAACTAGAGGTAAAAAGATAGGTCATGGAATCATTTTATTGGCACTGACCATTTTATCCTCTCTCCCGGGAACACTGTGTGCTGGTAGAGGCTCAGGCACAGTCATCCCACTTGCAGATGTCTCATCTAGTTGAGTGCTAACAGTATCATTCTCAGCACCAGACGCAGTAGAGCGCTCTTGGCCACTTGGGCCATCTGATTGGCCTTCATGATACAGAAAAAGCACTTCAGAAAGTATATCGCCGTATTGTATCATCATCAGCGAATTAAAAAGTACAGACGTTACACGTGTTAACAAGAAGCTCTCAGTCTGCAAAAAGTTCAGATATGATAATAGATTATTTTAGGACATAAATCTGTGGCGCTATACCAGGCTGTGGCATACTAGAGACTGAGATAACAGCAGGCCTTGGTGCCACAGCTGTAGCCATTATATTTCCAACAGGCAGAACCCTTGTTTGGCCAGAATCAGTTCCATTACCACGTTCACCGTGTGCTCCATCTCCATTGGCCGCCCTAGCACCAACTGCAGAAGTAATAGGCGCTAAAAGCACCCATTGTTAGAAAGGTTACTACATTACTTCCCAATTATTGCAATGCTCCACAAGAAAATAAGGAAAAACAATAAGCGAAATACAGAATAATGTACTAGCATATTTTTCGTACCTGCATGTATATGAATATTGACATGCCTTGGGGCATTACCAATCCCAAGAGCGCCAAAGGTACCGGGGTTAGGTGGAACAGCAGCTGAGTTACCGAAGAGTGAACTGGTTTGAAGGGGGAAAGGCTACATCAAGGAAGAGCAACAAGTCATGAGAAAAAAAGAAGGAGCTAGCATCTACCTATTTTTCAGATTGCAATCCTAGCCTAGTCCCTCTACTTTTATCTGTCAAACAAACCTGAACCATTATGGGGTTCGGCCCGGTGGAAGATATGTAAACTGCAGGACCAGCATTTACTGAAGATTCAGCCTGCAAATATCAGCTTAATAATTGTAAGAGAAACACTAATAGAAAATGCTTAAACACCAATAAGAGAAGGGAAAAGTCATACAGGTGATTGTCCCATTCTGAGAGTCAATATCGTCCTTCCAAGCTCTAATAGAAGGGCACCTAAATGTTGCATAACTTGACCAATTAGCACAGACTCTGTCTGCACCTGTCCCCTTAATGCAGGATCACTGGAGACTCTTCCTTGTTCCAACCGCCCTGCAAAGTGCTACAAAGTGGCAGAAGATTAACAAACAAAATCAAAAAACAAAAAGAAAGAGGGAACAACTTTGCTGAAGGAATTGTCATACAACTGACTTTTTGGACGGCTTGATAAGAGCAAGTTGACAACAAAAGAAAGTAAAAAAAGTTCGGCAATCATCAGTGAGTTAGAGCAGAAAGGGAATAATGTATCAATTCTAGGAACCATATCTTTAGCAATAATTATTTATGATATCTTATCAGTGATACATAAAGCAACTGTAGGGAGTCCATCAGAGCCAGAAGGTAAGGGAACTCTCCTAAGCAATGCAGGAGTAAGGATGCACATGCATTGCATCTAATGCTATAAGATTTCACTGTTTGGTGTCGCAAGTGGACCAACGTTATTTTGTGCCGTCAAGTTGGTTCTTATAAAGAATAAGAGCAATATATATGGCCCTGTGCATGAATACTGTTGCAGTGGAAGACTGGCGAACATCATACTGTTGTACAGTTTTGCAAGGGGTGAGCACAAGAAAGCTGTTGTACCTCTGATATGCCTGAGTACTGTATGATATATTCCCGCACTATGTCAAAGTAAATCACTTACTGAGCCAAGACATGGTATCATCAAAGCTCCGGAATGTTGTCAAGAAGTGCTCCAACACAGACGGAGCACAGCAATTCCATTTTCCCATGAAAAGAACAGTCAGAGAAGATGGATCCATACCATCAAACCACAGAGGACTGATACTTTACTATCACATCAAGAATAAACAAATACAATGCAAGTTTGGTCTCAGTGTGAATATATGATAGCTAGCCAACTTGCAAGCAGTTTGAGTGAGACTTGGCAGCCAGAAGATATTGAGCAGCGTTCAACCTGCCAAAACTGAGGAAGTTTGTATACCTGCATTTATATGCATGGATAGGATCAACCCTTCTATATCCCTTCTGTATAAGAAAGAGTCTAACCGGAAGATCTGGAAACCAGCAACACTCTTCTAACCTACCCATACCCTCTTCTCCTCATTGTCCCTCTGTTATATTAAGGGGTTCCTCGTGAAAACTTGGAACTAGTCTTCGGCCTGTGATTTATCAAAGGGAAATTCACAAGCATCAAGAAGGTCGTTCTCTGGGGCCTTGTAGAACTTATCCTAAACGAACATATCCTCCTTAAATGAAATATATCAACATGGACAAAACAGAGGAGGTTGCCTCGGAACAGGTTCTACGTCTCTCCCCTACAAAGCCTCCTCTCAATCTTCTCATCTCTGTAATTTCTTTTCATCTTCCCAAGTGATTTTAACTAATCAAACCTTCACCTCCCATCTAAAACCATGTAACTAGACCAGATAAATAGTAATTTATGGGCTTCCCTTCAAGGGTCATTTGTCTTCAGTGATTCCTATACCAATGTGTTAGGACTCCTAATCACAATTTCAAGAAAATCATTAAGGGGATGATAACATGTAGGTATATTGTAATACAGTTGAGGAAGCTAGAATTCAAGATATTACACTTCATCCCAACCCCCCCCCCCTCCTTCTTTCGTTGATAAAGATTTAAAGGTTTTGAACTTTGGTCTTTTCATGCCAAAAAATAGTCATTTTCCTTCAAGGGCTTTGATTTTAACAAAATAAAGGCGGTCTCCAGTAAAACTGGTCAAGCTCTGAGCAAAATTGCAAGACTGAAAAGCTCAAGCTAGACACTTCGCCAAGATACGGTGTGCCCAGATTAGCTAAAATATGTCCATTACACAGTACATGTTGCTATCAATGATAGTCAAAGATGCTTCTTGCCAGTTTATTTCTTAACAGTAACACTAGAACCATGAAGATACTAGAGGGAAAGGAAAGAGGAATGGGGTAGAACCTTAATCATAAAGGAGATCATTTTATGGATCAAAGGAAGGCACTGCAAACAATTTCTGCTATATGGGGAGCAATGATATACTACACATGGCAAGTAAGAAAGAGGAAGCTGTTGAAGCAAACAATTGTTAATAGTACTTTTGCCACAGATACAAGAAGAGATCAGAGAGAGGATTGGATAGTTACAATGTTCAAAGAGAGCTCATAGAGTTAAATTTTGATTTAAGGTTTAGGTAACTAGTTTATTTTACTTGTGATTGGAGATCTAGTTGTCTTAACACTCCCTTCCTAGAAGATGGTTAAGGCTCAAGAGGTTCTTTAGGTGTATCAAATATTTGATTTCAATGGTAGTGTTTCACAGTTTAATACCAAAAAAAGAGATATTATGGTCATGGTACATACAGATAATGCTGCAATAACTTGACCACCAAAAAGACGCTCTGCCTGACGCAGCGCAAGGCTCAACACTTCTGGACTCGATAAGCCACGATCATGTGTAGGCAACTGTACTGCAGGTGGATCTCCCGCATTATTAGGTGACTGGTTCGGCGGGTAACCTGAGGTAAGAGAATGCGAAGTCTTTCAGAGATCCATTTACCAGAAGAGAAAAAGCAAAAACAATAAAAATCCCCACCATTCTGTGAGAATACATGCTCCATCCCGTCCATGAATTCAGAAAGCGTGATCAAGGAATCCAAAAGGGGCTTCAACATGAAAAAGAAAAAAATAAATGAATCAAACATGGCCATGAAAAACATGAGACAGAAAAAACATAATATCTGAAAGACATTCTACCAAATTAATTGAGGGGACAGCTATTGCTGCCCCCAGAGGAATTTGCACTACTTGCGGCAAAGATTGACCAGAAAATGCCTGCCCAGATTGCTGACTTCCTGACTGACTTAAACTCTCATTTCCTTGAGGGCGAGGAGCTGGAGTGCTGGCCTGTTCACAAACCAACCCCCCAAGCAAAGATAAGCGAGGAAGCAATGAACAATGGTAAATGAAATTCCTCAGCACCTTGCTAGGTGAACATAAGTGAAATTAAAGGTCCCATATAAGTGAAAGTCCTGTAACTTTGAAACTTGAAAGGGCTCATCGCACAAATGACACAATAGAGAGAAATTCCAGTAAAATATAAAGGTAGCAGGTGAACCTAAGAGATCCGAAACATAAGATAAAAAGGTGGGAAAAAAACCTGCACACCAGGAAGCTGTCCACCGGTCATGTTCCCGATCCCTACAGTGTTCAAAACTGCCCCAATAACCTATAAAGTTGGATATTTTTCTGCTATAAGATTCTCCCAAATCAACTCAAATAACAGTGATTAAAAAATCTTGCAACTTCTATGCAACCCACCCGATTAAGATCAGGCACAAGTCCTTCCCCCGGATCTCCAACATTAAAAGTTCCAAGGACAACACTGTGTGAAATCTGCCCGATACGATTCCGTGAGCCACCAGCAGTGGGTTGAGGCTCTTGTCCTGTGATACTCAAAGATAATAAATTGTTCGTTACCTCTTTTTTGTTACACCTCTGACTAACAAATCAGCCAAATGACCTGAGAGCCTAAATTTCAGATCACGAAGCCTTTACCTCTGTTAACATTGTTAGTAGTAGCTTCGCCACTGCTACCACCTGATGGAGCTTGCAATTGAGACTGCCTCAGCACTAAATGTAGTGTGTCCCCATTTTCCACATCTGGAAAGAGTTAAGCTTTGGCAAGAAACCCAAAAGTTGAAGATGAAAGAGGCTCCATTTTTTGCGAAAATATTACATCTAATCATGTGAAGTTGTATAAACAAAACATTTAAGTATCAACTAATGTGGTGGTCAAAGATAACTCTCTAAAATTAATCATAGACATGATAGGACTTAAGAGGTGAGAAACCAATCCATTTGTTAGTTGGAAACAACTCACTGAGCTTACTAACCAACATGGACACCCTTCTAGATGACCAGGGTAAAGGATCAGCGAGATATGATATCTAGAGGTATTTAGGTTTGTTGCATATGATATCTTGAGGTATTTAGGTTTGTGGCATTACCAAAAGTCAACAAGTATTACCCTCTGGAGATTAATATTACAAGCAGACAGAGACCTAATTCTCCATTATATTCATCCCAACTCTTGGTTTCTACATAAGGCATATGTCATGCGTTTGAGGCCTTCCGCAGACAATAAGCCTAATATTTAAGCGGAGAGTAGAGGGAGAGCTCATTATCAACTGAGTTTCAAACTATGACCCAGTTCAGGTTTGTGGCAGTTGTGTAATCTCACTTGAAGGGGTTTTCAGTTTAAAGAAAAACTACTTCAAATTATGTTCAAAACTTGTATATTCTCATGAACTCCAGTGTACTTCACCCTCAATGACCACAAGTTAGAGCTTCTTTCTGAATCAGTTCAGAAAATTTCAAAGCATTTAAAAATCAGCTATCAGTTTTGAAACAGAAAAGGTAGGACAAGCTTATGTGAAATGATGAAATCCTGGAAATTACCTCAATAGAGATGTAAGGAGCTAAACACACATATACAAACATCTAACAGAAAACTCTGACCAACAAATTTAAAGAGAAGAAATATTTCCAGCATAGAGTGCTCGAACTGCAGACAAAATGAGGGGGGAACTTGAAATCCTCAGTTGATAGGATACAATATTCAGAAAGAAGGTGATTATCCTTCAAGACCTTGCCCCTAAAAATTAGTCTCTGCTGCTCAACAGGTACACCAATCTGACTTGCTAGTTTGTCCTTCAAGGCTGAAACTTGCAACTGAGATTGAGACATGGTAGAGAAGTAAAGTAGACAATGAGTTCCAAATAAGAGATGTATCAGAGAAGTACAGTGCACGTGATTGATAAAAGACTCCAAGTGCTAAAATCCACATTTTAACTTCATATCAATAAGTTTTTATTCGAGAAAAGGTCTCTACGTTTCAATATATTATTTCTAACAAGAATAAAGGGGGAAAAATCACTTTTCAGAAGTAGCATAAATTTAAGAAAGCTCTGCATGTAACTGAACAAGCATGGTAGTAAATACTCTTTTTCAGCATAACCCACAACAGAAACAGAGTAAGTAACAAAATTTACATTCTTATCCACGTTAAAAGTATAGGTCTGGGAATCTAAGGTCTTGATGTTGAGAACCACGGTTGATTCAGAACTTCCACCAGAATCATTACTTGTACTTGACCCTTCAACTGCTTGCTGATCAGCCATGAAGACTTCAGAAACAACAACTACCTGCAGAGAAAACTCTGCTGAAACAACAACTACCTGAAGAGAAAACTCTGATGGATGGTAAGCATTTATAGAGCACTGTGCAAAATAGTTGAGACAAACTATCACCAAGGAGCAACTGCAAAACCAAAACTCCTTGGCAGGAAGGTAGACCATCCACCCACATATTTTAAATGAAGGCCTAGACCCGTCAATATGCAAATCATTCATTCTTTTTTTTTTTTTTTGAGAAGTTAACAATACACAAATCACACATATAGATTCATGAGCAGCAAAGATAGAATATTCAACAAAGCATAATTAGCAGCAAAAAAAAACCTTACCCTCCCACATGCACCCTCACCCCCCACCCACCTCAAAAAAGAAGCAAAATAAACTAAAACTCGAACAATTTAGAAACGAATCCATTTGGAATAATATAAAAATGACCAAGGATGGCAAAATCATGAATGAAAAGAAGAATTGTTTTGCACATCCTTTAATACCAAGGTGAAGCCCAAATCTTTTTTTGTAGGTACTGTAAGAATATCAGTGATGTAAAGCCAGCAACAAGGGAACGTTGAAGCCCGGAAAATCATAAACCCGAGATGCACATCAATCCTCAACCTACATGAGATCATGTCAAAAAAGAAAAATCCACTAACCAACTTTTCTCTCACCCCCTCCCATTCCCTCCTCCAACATTTATTTCCATTCAAATGTATTATGTTTTAAAAAGAATAATTTTGTTTCCATTCAAATCTAAAAATCCACTCTGCCTTTGATTGCAGACAACACTTGAATTTTTAAGATGCATCCTTGTTTCACTCATGTCAAGTTAATGTTGGCATAGTTGTGGCAAGTAAATATGTAGAATTGCACAGAACCACAAACAAAGGACTAATGAAATAAATATAGTGGCATTGTCTGTAGACTCTATTGTTAATTTTTTTTTTTGTGACCGAGAAATTTGGGGATAATGGGCTTGTACATCTGCTCTTCTCCACTTAAATATAAAACTTGGCACATTTTGCATTCCACATTTCACAACCTTTGTTGTTCAACCAAACCCATAGAAGATGGGGATTCTCTTGGCATTTACCAATAGCTTTTTAAGAGAACATACTGATTGTTGTAACTTCATACACACTTTTCTATAGCTCAACTGTCAGCATATTTGTAATTGGTTTTGGACTTCAGTGAAGGCCAGGCAATCCCTTGAACGCAACTTTCACTCTCACAGGTCAAGAAAAAAGCAGCAGATATTATACATTAATTTATTCAGGTCATAAGACAGTGAAATCTTATCCTACATGCCAATTGTGTTTGGAAACTAGGGTACACCATATGATGTGCCCATACAGCTTAAGTTTGCAATTTATAACCATGGCCGGCAATTTCTTTTTTGAGAGAGAAATTACGCAATTTCTTTAGTTATGCTTTCCTTTTCAATACTGTTAGCACTTGTTTCCTTTAATCTTGTTTTTATTGCTTCTCAAGAGACGAAACAATGGATCTTTAACAAAGACAAGTAAATTCATAATACAATCATTTGAAATGGTACTTTCTATATGATCTCTAAATGTTCAACTTTTATCTTTTTATAAGTAAATGTTCAACATTTATGTCTCAGCTGGGGCTTCATTTATGAGTTATTGACATATCTAAACAATGGTTTACAGGCTAGATAGCCTAACCTACAAATGGACCGTTGTGAGCTCCTACAATATCTTTTAGTCCATGGAACCTGCCCTGTTGATCTTATAAGTGATCTGCTATGAGGAATTGCAATATCTAAATGGTGATGGGACAGCAGTTCCCAGAATCAAGCCTAAGACCAAGTGATAAATATGAATACAGCTTCCATTGGCTAGGTCGCAATACATATGAAATTCCAGTATCTCAAATCCAAAAGTTGAATCAAAGTTCTAATCCTCAATGACACTACACGTAAGGTCATACAGAAGCTAGAGCTTTAAGTTCAGTAAAAAAAGTATCACACAGAATAATCTCCCCAAAAAAGAAATTCCAGCTAGCCATCTGATGCTACTTCAGCCACAAGCACACAGAAAGCGTCCACCACTAGCTACTGCACTGCTCGATTGCATCAGACCTTTGAAATAGTTTTGCTGTTTTATGGGTCATGCCTTTCTCTAATAGGGATGCTCTTGAAAGTTGGAGTTCTTGGGAAGTTGACAAAGCCATCAAGACTATTTGGGTGATGATCCTGGTGCTCTCTTTTGGTGTTTATGGACAAACGGAAGAAACAATGTTTTGATGGAATTTCAACTTCTACAAAACTTTTGAGAAGCAGATGTGTAGTTAGCCTTTTCAGCTGATCCAGATTGACCCTTGTAAATAATTTAGAACTCTTCTTGGATATTCTTAGCTCTATAGTTTAGGAAGAAGCTACAAATCCTTGTTTTTGTGAGCTCGACTAAGCTATCCTTGTAAAGCTTGCATCTTCTTGATGCCTTTAATGATTCTACTTACTTCATCAAAAAAGAGAAGTTCAGCAAAAAACTGAAAGATGATTGATATGTATTGCCTTAATCTTTTTTTCCCCTCATTCTCTTGGATAAAATATTGAGGGAACCGACGCAAATACTGACTAGTAACCATCAAAACTTTGTATATGTCAAGAAAACATGAAAGCACATGAGATTTCAGTAATTCAAATCCAAAAATGGAATCAAACTTCTAACCCTCAATGATACTACACATAAGGTCAACAACAGCCAAAGCTTTAAATTCGGCAAGATTTGTATTGCCTTGATCTTTTATCTTTTTTCATTTTCTTTGATAAAAAAATTTGAGGAAACTGACATCAAAATTCAAACCTTTGTACACAACACGCAAACAAGAGCTTACATAAGCTTGTAAAGCAATAACAGCAAGAAATGAATACACAAAATTGAGATTGGAACATTCATACGAATCAAACTATACAAAGCATTTTAACCTAATTTACGATTAAAAATCGTAACAGCCGGAGAGATATACAACGGAAACCTACTAGCAAGATTTCGACGGAAGCTACAGATCCTTAATGTTGTGAGCTTAACTGAGCTATCCTTGTTAAGCTTGCATCTTCTTGATGCCTTTAAATGAATCTACTTACTTCACCAAAATGAAAAGCCACAAAAATCTGAAAGATGATTGATATGTATCACATCTTAATCTTTTTCCCCTCATTTTCTTGGATAAAATGTTGAGGAAACTGGCGGCAAAACTGACTAGTAACCATCAAAACTTTGTAGACATCATGGAAACAAGAGAGGATTAAATGTATAATTCTATTCATACGAATCAAACAACATAAAAACATTTTTAACCTAATTTACGATTGATTTTCAACAGATTAAAATTCATAGCATGATTCTACCGGAGAGATAACGACGGAAACTTACACGCAGGAGTTCACCGGAGATTGAGATCGGAAGGAGCAAAGGAGAGTGAATGGCGTCAACTTTGGCCAGAGATTTAGCTGAATGACGAAATGTGAACCGGAGGGGAAATCGGGTCGAATCTAATATTTGCCAGCTCGTTATAACATTCCAGAAGGATCTAGAATTTATTTATCCGGCTTGTAGCCGCGACGCCACCAGAGCTCCAGCTGAAACGGAGATGGGTTTATGGGTATCCGGGTCACCACAATCGAATCGAGTCCACTTTAAAGTCAACATTGATGTTCTTGCCTGTTTGCTTTTCAAAAAAAAAAGTATATTAAAAATTAATTCGAGATAATGTTTGTTTTGAGAAATTTAAGATAAATATATCCTATATCATTTCATTCTATATAAGACAGTATTGGTTTTGCTCGAGTTAAATGATAATTGAATTTCAATTTTTCATTTTTTTAAAAAATATTACTTCTAATTAATTTATTTATTAAACACATAAATTTAAGTTTATCAAATTATATCGTAAGCAATATCAAATATCATATGATACTATTTAATAAATAAGTAGCGTATAAAAGATATATTACTAAGTATTAAATAATGAATTTTTGATTTGTTGAATATATTATTGATTCAACAAATTGAATTTTATAATTAAATAGTCATTGAAATTTTTATTTTTTAGTACTAAGAATTAATTTGAAATATTATATGAACAAAAAAAGAATGTTATTGAATTGTCAAGCTGTCTTTTTATTGTATATTAACATAATATTATTATTTATTCACGTATATTATTGCGATTTTATGACCAACTTATATGCATTGAACAAATCTATATAACATTCTTTTATACTGCTATATTTGTCGATAAACATGCATATATATAAAGCTAAAGTACATGAGTTGGCATTGAATGTTACAAAATAATTTTTATTTCGTCATTGATGAAATCTTGATTATGTAATAGTTGATTAATGAATCAAATATACACAACAATGACATCATTTTCCAAATAAAAGGAAACCTTTCATTAGTCAAATATGTATATGATAAAAGCACTTTTTTGAAAATAATAATATTTCTTTCTCTATTATTTATCAATCGTTTTGTTTTTGTGTTTTCTTTTCGTTCTATTTTTACTATTTATATGTAAATAAAAATGTAAGTGATGCGATCAAGTCTAATAGTTTTTTTCTATATGTATATAATTTGATAATATTAAGGATAAAATATAGGAAAATGAAAAAGAACACACATTCTAGACATATTATTTATTTTGTCCAGTTTTAAAGTTTATCGATTTGACTTATTGGTTATCAATTTATAGACATACTTACTCATAAATAAAAAAGAATTCAAAACGTTAGGAACCGATAACTTGATAATAAAAAAATCAAATTTGTTATCAATAAAATATTGAACTCATTGAATTTAACCCATCATAAATCAATCTCTCGTGACACAAACTTATTTGTAGATATGAGTATGCACAACTTACTTCTTGTTTATAAAGAAGGTTCAAAATTGATATATTTACATCAACATAGAAAAATTATATATATATATAATGTAACTTTTTATCGAAGAGGTTCGGGTGAATCCAAGTGGGTCGGCCCTGCCACTAACTTACATGGAAGAGTAGCTTTGCTTCATGGTTTAAAAAATCCTCTATAAAATAATTCAATACATGTAGGGGTCGTTTGGTAGGCCGTATTAAAAGAAATAATTTATGTATTAGGTAATGTATTATTTAGTAATATGTTTGGTAGGAATTTGGGCATATGGATTAGTTATACCTCCCACATGGTATTATAGAATGTATTACTAATTTCTTTCATTTGGAAGTATTAGTAATACAGAGGATATAATAACATTGAATTAGTTTATGTAAAGGCAAAAATATCCCTCAAATCATTTTGTTTATTTTCTTAATTTCATGATTTATATTTATACTGGTAAATTTATTTAAATAAATTAGTTTACAAATTTTTTAGAAAGAGTTGTTTATTACCAACTAAACCCGGTACAAATCAATACAAATTTTTTTATATAATAACAAAAATATCTCTTAAATCATTTTAACTATTTTGTTTATTTTCGTGATTTTATGATTTATATTTGTACTAATAAATTTATTTAAATAAATTAGCTTACAAATTATTTGGAGAGAGTTGTTTTTTACTAAATAAATCCAATACAAATCAATACTAATTCGAAATGTGAGCATATGACGTCTGTGATCTTAATCGAATGTGTGTGTGTACATATATGTGTGTGTAATTTTCTAATTATTTGTATTTTGAAGAATTTAAAACATACACACATATTAAAATTACAACTTGCAATTTTTATGTGTAAATGTAGATGGTTTATTCAATTTTACCATTGTTGACTGTCTTTTCGATTTTTAAAAGTGGATGATTTATCTTTTTAAACTTAAAATGACATTTTGTGAGTGATCAGTTTATTAAAATAACAATTATATATCCTCAAGTAAATCAAGTGAAAAAATAGCAAACATGATAATGAAATTGTTCCTCTCATAACTAGTTAGGAAGCCATAAAAAATAATTTTGTTAGGTAATTAACTACCTTGATCCAATTACCTAATATTTTAAGGGTATAAATGAAAAGAAACTTATTATAGAGTTTTAATACAAACACAAGATGAGGTGAATAATAATGAACCAAACACTTGATAAAAATAAATTATGCACTACTAATCCCTACATTACTAATTTTTGCACTACTAATTCCCGCGTTATTAATTTTTATACCAAAAGACCTCTTAGTAATCAAAATTAATTGTAATAAAATCATCGACGTGTTATTTAAATAAATATAGTTTAGACAGTAAAATAGAGAATTGAGTTGAAATTGATTTTCTGAAAAAATAGAAAACTCTATATTTGAAGAGTAAAATAGAGTGTAGGATTGGAGATGCCCTAAGAAGCTAATGGAGTGGACCGATTAACAAAAAAAATTAATGTGAACTTGATATTTTTTATTGAGTATAGGGTTGGAGATGCCCTAAGAAGAAGATTTATAAAACTAATAGGGGATAATGGTAATAAAAGAAATTAAATGTGAGATCAGTATTAATGCATTACGCAATTTAGATTGAATTGGTGTTTACTATACAAGTAAATAAATTTAAATATAAAGAATTTTGTACCAAAAGTGTACGAGCTCATAGTTTAGCATACAAAAAGGGCCAAAATAAAAAGTCCTCCCCGCATTTTTAACACTATTTTCCTAGTTTGAGACTGAAGTGGCATAAAAATTTACCTTGGGGACCAAATGCTTCATATACTTTACTTAAAGGACTAATAATAAATTTCATTTTATCCCAATACAGTCAATAACTAGTACTAGCACAGAAGACCGGCGGCGTTTGGTGGACCGGGGTCGAATTTGTAAACCGGCCGAAGTCAACCTCCCGTGATGGCTATCCCTGCACCACCATCGAGCTCCGCCGTTCCCGGCGGTTATCAGAAATCTAAGAGATCGTTAGGTTTCTTTGCAAACGCAATGAAGAGGAAAGATAGCTTTTTACAATTCTTCGCCATGACAGGAATTCTTCTTCTGAGTATGAGATCGCTTGGGCAAAAGTACCGCATAAACGACCTCGAGGAGGATAACGCCGCGCTCAAGGAAGAACAAGAAGGGCTCGTTCACCGAATGAACCATATCAAGCAAAGTCTACTTGCTGAAGCTGCTAGTGAGCCCACTGGTGCCTTTGCTTCCCGTCTTCGCCGCCTCTTTGGTGATGAAAGCTGAAACAGTTGAGTTTTTTGTTCTGTCTGAGTTTGTATTTCATATATATGTCCAATATTAGCAGAATTTATAGATTTTATAATTTGGGATTTTGGAGACTTCATCTTGACCTGGAGTGTTAAATTTGAAGCCTTTTATCTTCAGATATCTTAATTTTTCACTTCTAAGGTCTTTTAATTTACTGTTATATGGTATGAATTGTTCAAAAGAATTGCTAAAGGGAACACTTATGCCTAATTCTATCAGGTGATTGCAACAGCAGGGGAAATTAAATTGAATGTATGAATTATGTAGCATCTACAGAATGCCAACTTTTTGTTCTGTTACTTGACTAATCAAACCATGCACCCACTTCCTATCCATTCAGCTCCGTCAAGCTCCAGTTAAAGGCAAACTAGGAGTTCTCGAACTGATGAGATTCCCTGAGACATCATATTGCATCCATATAGATATTACAAGTCTCTAACTAGTATAAAACAGCTCGTTATAGTTTATACAAACAACAAAATCTCCATGCTAGTAAAAATCATTGAAACGTTTGAAATGATAAAAGTAGCATGCTTGGAATCACAACCTCTTCTCCATAGACTTTCACGGGGATAAATGTTGGTTTGATGCCAACAAGGTGTAATATTTTGATGTATTCAAGGTGATAGTTCAGCTGAGTGAAGAAACTCTAATAATATACCTAAAAGGTAAAGCCTTCATTTGTTGGAGTATCTTGCATGATTGCAGCATTTCTGAAATGATCATCAGGTTGACTATCCTTTTTGTTTTTCAACTAGGATATCCTTCCACATCATTTCAATTGGTAATCATCATCTTTTTTATAGTAGTATTCCATGGCGCTTTTGGTTGGTTGAGGTATTGGGATACATATAGGACACTAGCTGACTTCTTCCCATCTGCCCAAGTCTTGGCAGATTGAGGTACTTGGTAAGTGTGGTGAGAGGTAGCAAGTGCATAGTGAATTAGTTAAGGTGTGCATCCGGCTGACCCAAAACCACCATTGTTTGAAAAGAAAATTATTGCATGAATACGTTTTTCTTTTTATATGCCCCCAACATCAACTGGCTCATCATAATTGATGATTATTGTTTTGTTGTAAGATCAACACCCTTTCCATGTTGAATTCGGTATGCAATCAAATTTTCAAAATTATGCACTATTGGATAAGTTAGATATGCAGACTCTTCCCTATCTATCTGTTTTCGCTGAGGATACTTGCACACTGATGCTTTTGGTTTTGGTGGAAATAAATCTCTTGTATCCAAGTTTTTGCTTAGCGAGAAAGTTGGGTAAATATTGCCACAAAACCTTTCCAACATGAGGCTAGATTAGTTTTGAATTGGTCGGAGAGTGGTATGATGAATCCCATTTGATTTTGTATGTGGGAGAAACTGGGGTAGCATGACTGAATTAAAGGGGGTGGAGTATTTCTCAGTCAAACAGGTTAAGTTAAAGCTCCGGGGGAACTTTCAGAAGGTTGAATGGAGAAGGTTGGTGTGCAACAACATCAGTTCACCTATATGGATATTCATCTTGAGATTAACTGCTTTGCACAAATTATACATCAGGGATAAAATGGGGGGATGGTTGTGGATCGTAGCTTCCCTTTGTGTACTATGGCTGTTGAAGCCACTCTCACCTCTTAATTGCTTGCTCAGTATCTGCTCATGCGTGGAAGAAACTTCTCTACTGGTTTGGAATATCTCGGGTGCCTGGAGAGTGGGAATTTGAACTATCATGGGCTACATCATATCTAAGGAAAAAAGTAGTCGAGAAGTTTACAGGATGCTACTTGCTGCTGCCATTTACCAACTGTGGAGGGAAAGGATCAAAGGAACATTAGAGTCTTCCATCAACAACAAATAATAGCGGAGCAACTCATAAAGCTAAATCAGGAGGTCCATCCCAGAGGTAGATGTCATGCCAAGGTAGGTAGATGGTTAGAGAATCAGACTTTTTATCCAACTTAGGAGGGCAGGAAGTTCATGGAAATGTTTGTGTGTTTGCAGTAGTTGTCTTTGTTGCTCTGGGGCTAATAAAGCTCCAGGTTGTTGATCTTTGCGCCTTATGTGGTTAGTCCCATGAGGATATCTTTTAGACATTTTATTATATCACACAAACATCAACATGTCAATTTTGATGTTGATCTTAGTTACTCTTGCATTTCTTTTAACTCAGAGCCTATCGAAAACAACTCTTCTACGGAAAAAAGGTAATGATAGCGTCTGTTCACACGCCGTCTTTGAAACCCCACCATCTTGTGGGACTATACTGCGTATTAAATTATTATTACTTCTTGTTAATAATGGCTCTCTAAGCATGAGTCCAAAGTTCTTTTATTTTCATTGGCATGTTAATTGTTTGGTAGACAAGGACACGAACATGGCCACTGATTGCGGCAAGTTGGGTCCTAGTACTATCAAAACATTTGACTAATACTAATTAATGTGTATCTTTGTTACCAGTTCCTACCTTTGCCGTTACAGCAAAGCAAAGTATTTACTTATTTCTTTCAAGTTTCAACTTCTTTATTTTTAGTTGTTATTGCCAAGCCTCATCAATCTTTCTGGTTTTAGCTTTAATCACGTATTTCTAAAAAAAGTTATGTTTACGTGAGTGACGAATCTAAGATTTAAATCTTAGCGTCTAACTCATAATTTTTTGGTTTTAGCTTTACTTGCGTGTTTCAAATCTTATATTATTGATTATTTTTTTGTTATATTCACATAGATACCTATATTCAGTAAAAAAAAATATATATATACTAGATTCAGTTAAATTCATAACACAAAAATTACATCCATCATTGGATGGAAATGGAATTACCTCGTTATGATACTCAATATCTTGATAGTTCTATTAAAAATAAAATTATAATTGACTTTTTGAAACAACTTTATGTATTTTCCGTTTGTATAGCTAAAAAATCATCTTTATGTATTTTCCGTTTGTATAGCTAAAAAATCATATAATGGTGATTGCAATTATGGCACATGAAATTTGGTGGCATTTGCAAAAGTTGGTATTTTTTAATAACATACATTTACATGGTTAAGTTTCTTGGATATTGCCTTACCTTGAAAGTCTCTACAAAATCAATGCCCTATGGTCCACTGTTTGCAAATTAAATCATTGTACAAACTCATCATCTATTTATTTTTGTTCTTTCGGAAAAGGGCCTAAAATATCCTCAAAATATTGGAAATGGTACAAAATTACCCTCCATCCACCTATTGGCTCCAAAATACCCTTTCCACCCACTTATTGGGTCCAAAATATCCTTGTCATCCACCTTTTGGTTCAAAATTGACCACTTATTTAACGGTTTTATATTTAAACTATTTAAATATTTTTTAAAATACATGGCGCTCAACTATATGTTACAATTTAACTTATTAGTATAATTTATAAATCAATCCACTACCCACCCCATTAATAATTAAATCCCTTTAAATTAATGAACCCGTCACATTATTAATGCATGCTACTGCCAATTGAGTGTTTTTAAAAATTATAGAAGTAAATTATCATACATTCAAGTGGCTAAATAAAAATCACCAATAAACTTACAAGTCTAACTATATTTATCTTAATTATTCTCACGTCTCAATTATGTGATGTTACTTCATAGGTAACTTTTTTTCAAAATAATATATTAAAGTTATAAAACAAATCATAAATATTTATAAAATTATATTTAAAAAAGTGCATGAATCAGTTCGGGATGTATTACTTCTTTACTTTTAATCATAAATTTTTAATTCTTTTTTGAAAGAAAGTGTCCTCCTAAATAAGCGGCTCAACTTAAATTTAATTGGGGCTCCGATTCGGACTCGAATAATTTTGAATGTCATTTTCAGAAATCTATAATTTCATCTTGTTTTTAGTAGTGTTTATGACGATTTTGATATTATAATTGAATTATTAATTGGCTGAGGTTTGGTTAGTAATGAGTGGGTAGTGGGTTGATTTATAAATTATATTAATAAATTAAAATTATAATCAATAATTGAACGCCAAGTATTTTAAAAAAATATTTAAAGAGTTTAATTTTAAAACAATTAAAAAAGTGGTCAATTTTAAATACAAAGGTGGATGACAAGGGTATTTTGGAGCCACTAGGTGGATGAAAAGGGCATTTTGGAGCCAATAGGTGGATGAAGGGTAATTTTGTACCATTTTCAATACTTTAAGGGTATTTTAGGCCCTTGTCCGTTGTTCTTTTAATATAATGTATTCCTACCCCTACGGTATCGTTTAGAAATATTATTCCGATAGACTTTCGATTCAAGAAATATATAAAAATTTAATTCATGCAATAAATTTTAGATAAATTGAATTGAATTTATCAAATAGATTAAGTTAATAAATAAATATTATATATTAACTTTACCATCCAGTCGTATTTAACGGTGACATATATATTCATCTGTCCTATTGTTGGAATACTGAAATTTGGTTTAAAGAAAATATTTGTCCATAGCGTCATTACGTGCACTTTTAAGTTCAACTTTTTGAAATAATATATAATTAACTGTATTTGTTTCTTTACCTATCATGTGAACATGTAGAGATTCTTTTCATTTTATTTCCAGCCAGTATTTGTCTAAATAGAAAGACAATTAATTATATTCTCTGTATCTTTCCAATAAATCCACACGTGATTAGAATAAGGTTTGCTATCTCTGTCTCTTTGGGTATTTTTAGTATTTTTTTATACTTTCTAACCTTAACATGTATGCCAAATGCGTGAAACTTTATTATATGTACAATCTTCACCTTTTTCTAGACCAGCATAACAATCGGTTACAATTTGATTTTGAAGTTTATTAATATGATTTAATGATATTTGGTTTATAATAAGGATGTATATTGATTAGATTGATTTGATTTTTAAGTTTATCAGTTTGATAAATTGTTTTTTTTCAAGTATTAGTGTTGTAAGATTGGTCAATTTGATATCAATTTGCTGGTCATTAATCATTAAGATTTGACATAAAAAATATTAGTAGAAAGATTTTATCTTGCTAAAAACAAATACCGATCAATTTGTAGAATAGCTTGAAGTTTGAAACAATCATAAATTGAAGTATAAAAAAATTAAGTCCTAGATCAAAGACTTTATATTACCGAATGATACAAATATACATCTATTATTAAATTTGATTTTGAGCAACCTTATCGTTTAGACAAACTATAGAAGTCCTTTAAGGTAATTTCTCAAATTCTTCATGTGTATTCACTCTATGGCATGTGTGAGCACTAACAAAACCGAAAAGATTTTAATTAAATCGGTTCACATATAAACTATGGGCAGCACATTGGTAGCACGTCAATTCGAACTCATGAATATTTGCACTGTCAAAATTTATATATAAAAGATTTCGATATTATCTGATGGTTAAAAATTTTATAGGTAAAACTAATCGCAATTTAAATCTTCTTTTGCTATAAAGCAAAAAGCTCGAATTTAAGATAAATAATTTCGTCAAAACAATTGATAGAGTTTTTTCAATCCACAGGTCTCTCATCTCCTAGCCAAAAACCTCGATTAGTCAGTAAATTTTAAATATCAAATTATTTTAATTAAAAGTATTATAAATTCAGGTTCAAACAATATTAATTGGAGCATAATATTAATAAAAAAGTATCCCCAGTAAACTTGGCATTTTTAATAATTGCTTGAATGATGATGTGATCTGTGAATATTATTTATTGGAGAGGAAAAACTGGCAGCTGGAAGTGGCTGGCCTATGCTGAGTTAAATGAGGTGTGTCAAGGTAGTGGGCGTAGAAAGGAAATGAGTAAATATGCAAAATTGGGATATTAGGTGATTTATTTGTTTAATTTTATATAAATATAAATATTTATTTATATTTGATTAAAGTTGTGAAATATTTTCTTTATCAAAAAAGTTAAAGTATTTTATTTTTTACATAACATATTTAAAATTACAAGATTAAAAAATAACTGGATAGCATACTTTTAATTTAAAATTGTCAAATTTAAAAGTTTTATATATTTTTAAACTAAATATCCATTCAAATTCAGACAAATAAATTAAAACAAAAACACAATATTTTAACACTCTCTTTCTTTTTACTCCCTCGATATCTCATACTTATAAATCACAACATTTAAATTAAAAATAAAATACTTATCATTTATCATCCGAGTAAATCTAGTATATTTTAGCCGGGCTAATCAATCATAGAAAAGTGAGATACAGTGAGTGGAGTATTATATTGAAAGGACGTGGGAGATGAGGGTGGATCCCACACCTTTTAACTCATCACATGCACTTTCTCGAGGGCTATAAAAAATTAATTCAAATTAATTTATTTAAACATAAATCATAATTTAATTTAAATTGTTATATTTGTTCGAGAGATGTACTTAGTTAAAATTACAAAAATGTCTACTTACTTATATTAGTAATCATTAATAATCAAAGATATGCAGATAATAATCGAACCAATTCAACACACATTGATTATTAATGAATAAAGTTCATTTTATTTAGTTTCTAAATAAAATTAGAAAGTAATCATCTATAACATTCTTATGCAATAATAATGACTATATAATAATTTTTTTTGTGTGTGTTTTAAGTACCGCGTGGACCCCAACACCGACACATTAAACTTTTCATATATTTATTGGTTTTCCCAGTTACAGACTTGCAGTTGTTAATTTCAAAAATTTCCAATAATATTTCCCTCTCTTTTTTTACGACAACTATTATTAGCCTATTAGGGCCACATTCCCTACTTCAACTTGACTTTTACTCCAATTAATGGCCAATTAATTAATACTCCTGTAGAAGATAGTCTTTGCCGACTGAATCGAAATATAGCGATGAAATATTATTTTTTTATCGAAAATTTTGATTTTAAACATATGTAATAAGCAAATTATATGTCCAAAAACGTACTTAATATGGAATATTTTTCTTTTAATTAGTAATAATTAAAAATATATTTAGTATAATTTCATAAATATGATCTAGCAAGTTAAATTAATCGAACTAGTAAATTTTGAAAATGAATGATAAGACGAAAACAATAATAATAAAGTGGTGTACCGCACTTTTAAATATGCCATGCCCTTTCACTTTAAATCTTCCCTCCTACCCCCATCTCCCCCCACCCCCACCCCCACACGCTGGTTCGAGAACCCACTCTTTTTTCTTTTAAAATCCTTCTATTTCCACTCTGTTTTCCTTATTATAGCAAATTGCAGTGCTAACATAAAGTAAAGTAGAAAAATATGTTGCCGCTAAAATTCGCCGTAGCGGTGTTTTTAGTGGTATTAATTGGGAATTCTGTTGTAGCAGAAGATCCTTATAGATATTTCGATTGGAATGTCACTTATGGAACTATATATCCTCTCGGAGTTCCTCAACAGGTTCGTTTCTGTAAATGCAATGTATTTTTTTTTTATATTATATATGGATCTGGGTTTATTAGATCAATATGCTTATGTAACGGTGAAATTTATGTTATGTTTGTATAGGGAATTCTGATTAATGGTCAATTTCCTGGTCCTGATATCAACTCGGTCACCAATGACAATCTCGTTATCAATATCCACAACAGCTTGGATGAACCTTTTCTACTTTCCTGGTAATTCACTGAAACTTCCATTTTTCTGTTCACATTTAGTGCGTTGCGTTGATTACGTTGAAGATCACTAATCACATTTGATGGACTCGTGATAAACTTAACTGTATCAATTTCCAAAAAAACAAGGATAGCTACATAGGAATAATTTTTGGGTAATTTCCAGTTTGTTTCTGGGTTATACAATTGGCAAGTGCATTGGTTTGGGCAAATCTGTCTGGTTAATACGGTTCTGCAGCCAAATCTTTCTATAATAAGTTACATTTTTCAAAACAAATTGGCTCTAGATCCTGAATTCGTCTTTGTTTATCGCCTTTTTTACAAGAGACAGATATAAGATTTCGTGATCAGTGGATGTAGAATATCAGTATGTAATTGCTGGTTTGTATAGATCTACATTTTAAAAACAGAAAATAATAAAAAATGACATGTAAAATTGAATAAAAATGTCTACCAGTTACTAATCCTGGAGGACATTTTTGTTCAAAGAGCAAAAACAGAGTCTAGTTTGATATTTAGGGGTCCCTTTTTTCTTTTTTTGATTCCTTCTCATTTTAGCCGATTCTTGCGTCATTTAAAATAAAAAACTTTAGTAGTACTAGCGAATAAGTTTAAAATTGATGAACTGTGTCATACATGTTAACAACAGTTTTGTATATTTGATCTAAAAATTGAATGTTTCGGTGACCGCAAACTATTTCGGTGCGTAAAAAAAAAACTTATACAACATAACAACAAATCCCGTATAATTTCATAAACAAAAATATAATAAGTGAATAACTTAGGAAGAGAGCAATTTTCTAAAAATTCTCAACAAAAACTAGGTAGTATTGGAATTATTTATTTTGTGGCTTTGGTAAGATTTGGACGACAAGTTGACAAGTTCCACTTGACTATTGCTGGCTTCTACTGACAAAGAATAGAGAAAAAAAAATACCACATGGGGTTTGACATCAACATTTTGCAAGTCTCGTCGGAATCTTCGTGGCCTTTTCCAAATTCACACGCTACGAATCAATTTTAGCTATTTTTGGGCAGCAGCTTAATTAGTTAGTTATCCAGCTGTATAATTATTAACAACTTGTTTTCCAATTGTCATTCTAGACTAAGCAACAATAATCTGATCGAAATTGCGTCACTCTTCATGAAAATAAAAGTCCCATATGTTCACAGTTGAAGCATAGATGACATTGATACAATATGAGCTCAGACTCAGTATATATTTTAATAACATGATGAAAGAATTGAATTTCAACATAGCACAATTTTATAAATTAGCTCATTAGAAGTCGTGATGATAAAAAGTTGTTGGTAAAGAGCATTATACCACTTATTAATTTGTTTACATAATTTAAATTAGTTAAATTAATAAATTTTGAGAACGGACAGAAAAAATATATAAGGTGAATTGTTTCACATAATATATACAGAATCACATGGTTTCGTTGGGCCTGCTGAATAAATGATTAGGTGTTGAAAATTTTTATTGAATATAACTAGTCGGTGGGTCATGTGAAATGCATGTGAAAAGTAGATGCAAATTCTGCGTCTCGTGCTTTGTCCATTGAATTATTTTAAATAGTCGAAAACGACGTTTGTTTTCATGTTCAGTTTTACATATTCTTTTATATGTATAATGTCTGTTAAAAAATAATTTGAAGAATAAATAATTTATGTTGAAGGATAAAACATGTAAAACGTATGCATGTTCACATATTATCAATTATCATAATATCCATATTCAATTTCTTTATTCCACTTAAAATAACGATAAAATAATATTTTTCCTACTTAAAACGTCTGCATGTTTTCTTATTATAGTCCATTTTGTGAATTATCTCATCTAAAAATTTAAATTAACGTCTTATCATCTCGAAATATACGTGTAGGAACGGAGTACAAAACAGAAGAAACTCATTTGTAGATGGAGTATATGGAACAACATGCCCAATACCGCCAGGGAGAAATAACACATTCAATCTACAAGTGAAGGATCAAATAGGGAGTTTCTATTACTTCCCATCTCTTGCATTCCACAAAGCTGCTGGTGGTTTTGGAGGGATTAGGATTCTCAGCAGGCCTAGAATCCCCGTCCCTTTTCCGGACCCTGCAAACGACTACACCATCCTCATTGGAGATTGGTACAAAAAGAACCACACGGTAATTGACTCAGTATATAAAAGTTAAATTCGAACCTTTGCATGTACCTTATGGTTGTCTAATCACTAATGTCTTAAGAGTGTCGGTAAGGTAAAGTGGCTAGTTTTTGTTTGGGTTGCATTTTTTGGAATTTAGTGTGCTTTTTGTCATGGGCCATTGTTTGTTGGGTTTGTCCTTGACCCAAATATGGGCCCATTAGTAGACAACAACTGTAAAGTGCACGTTTTTTTTTATAAAAAAAGTGGTAGATATCACGTGGAATTAGTCGAGACGTGTGAAAACTGATTTGACAACCACGGCCATCAATAACAAAAATCTTTCTTAGAGCAGAGTTATGTGATTTCTAGATTTGTAATTGAAGGGCTATGACTATTGTTTTGAAAAGAAAATGTGGATTTATAAGTTTGAGTGAAAGAGTTAAATGGAATAAATTTTAGCCAAAGTTTTGTGATAGAAACTCAAATTTATTTGTTATCGAATTTCGTTGTATACAGGACTTGAAAGCAATTCTTGACGGAGGCAGGAAGTTACCTTTCCCTGATGGCATTCTTATCAATGGTCGTGGTCCTAATGGTGTTACATTCACAGTCGATCAAGGTAAAAAGAACGATGAATCAACGTATTAAGGACATTTCGTAGCCTGATGTCATGACATTTCTGAAAATCTAACTGAGATTTTTTTTCTTGTAATAGGGAAAACCTATAGATTGAGGATATCAAACGTTGGATTGCAAAATTCATTGAATTTCCGCGTTGAAGGACACAAAATGACATTAGTTGAAGTAGAGGGAACACACACATTGCAAACAACTTATTCCTCACTTGATGTCCATGCTGGCCAATCTTACTCTGTCCTCATTACAGCTAATCAAGAAGCAAAAGACCATTACATCGTTGTTTCATCTCGTTTCACGACTCCAGTCCTCACCACCACTGCTGTACTTCACTATAGCAGCTCTAACACCCCCGTCTCTGGTCCTCCTCCTGGTGGACCTACCATCCAAATCGACTGGTCCCTTAATCAGGCCCGCTCCATCAGGTATGTTCATCTTTCAATTAGCTTATATGTGGAACGCGTTAAGTTTAATTGATTAAAACATAGCTGATAAACATTGATTGTGTTTTATAGGACAAACTTGTCAGCAAGTGGACCAAGGCCAAACCCACAAGGTTCATACCATTACGGTATGATCAACACAACTAAAACCATCAGACTTGCTAGCTCTGCTGGTCAAGTGAATGGCAAACAGAGATATGCTGTCAACAGCGTGTCGTTTGTGCCACTTGATACTCCTCTAAAACTACTCGACTACTTCAAGATTGGCGGATTCAGAGTTGGAAGCATACCTGATTCCCCAACTGGTGGAGGAATTTACCAAGACACGTCTGTTCTAGGTGTTAATTACAGGCAATTCATTGAGATTATATTCGAAAATAATGAGGACATCGTCCAGAGCTGGCATCTTGATGGCTACTCTTTTTGGGTTGTAGGGTAAGTTAGAACAAAATTCACTTCTAATGCCCCGTGATTTTCTAATACATTCATTCTTGATATTGATTTTTCCCAATGTTAAATGCAGGATGGATGGAGGCCAGTGGACTCAAGCTAGTAGGAACGGATACAACCTTCGTGATGCAGTTTCACGTTGCACAACTCAGGTAAGAACAAAACAGAGGAAAAACAGAATTTGAAGTCTATTTAGAAGTCAAACTAACGCGATTAAATGTTAAAATGTAGGTCTATCCCAAGTCATGGACCGCGATATACATTGCATTGGACAATGTAGGAATGTGGAACCTGAGGACTGAATTCTGGGCACGACAGTACCTCGGTCAACAACTATACATGAGAGTTTACACAGACTCAACCTCATTGAGAGACGAATATCCAATTCCAAGAGGCGCTCGTCTTTGTGGCAAGGTGGCTAATCGGCACACACGACCACTTTAAAGCAAATTCTGCAATTCTAGTAGAGGATAATTTAATTTTATACAATCCTTTTGTATTATTTGAGTTTAGAAGTAATGCCTTGTTACTACTAGTAGCTGCTAAAATGACCTTAGCTCAAGGTCGCATTCTTTCTTCAATTCCACGAAAACATTATATTTTGTTCTTTCCTCATTGTTGTAGTTACCTTAAATTATGATAAATGAAGTGCATTTTGAATTATCGTATGCACATTGGCAGATTCCATGTTTTTTACATTCTTTTGGGTCTCCAATGTGACTAATTTTAATTCACGTCAAAAAGTTAGGACGATTCTATTTTCATTTCGTGGTATTATTATTCTCTTCACTTATTATTTGATATTTTCAAATAGTTTCGATAAGTCTTTATTTGGTATATTCAAATAGTTAGAATAAGTCTTTCTATAGGCAAGCTAATCAATGTTCATAGTTAAAAATTGACAAGTTAAGCGTTGTTGAAACTCAACCATATTGGTCCCAAATTTGATGAGCATTTAGGCTTATGAACTTTTATTAGGACGTTACAACTATTGCAAGTTGAATTTAGGTTCAACTTTTAATTGGCCAATGACATTATGATAGAAAACTAAAATGTGATATTTTAGAATTAAAATTTATATATTTAAAAATTAAATGAGAAGTACTATAACGTTGTAATTTTTTTTATATTAATATATTGCAAAGTATATTTTAAAATATTAATGAATATTTAAAATATTTTTACTCACAAAAAATAAAAAATGAAAATTATGACAAATAAAAGTAAATAAAGACTATTTCTCAACTAAAAGTGAATGGAAGACTATTTCTCAACTAGTATTAAAGGTTTGGACTTTGGAGGAGTAAGTGAAATTTACTCTAAATTTAAGTCAAATCAAAAGATTAAAGTATGTTAAAATACAATTTACTTTTTTTTTTTTGGAAAATCAAAATTTAAAGCATTACTCAAAATAAATAAATAACAGGAAGTAATTATTATTTTTTAAAAAAGGGAGAAAGTGCAATTCATTTTAGTTCAAAGTAGTGCCGCCAGTCGCCTAATTTACCTGATGGCGGGTGAAGTTGCGGCGGCGGAGGTTATCGGCGTCAAGCACTTGAGTTCGGCTGAAGCTGCGGCGGAGGAGGAGAAGCTACGTCTTCTCCGCGAAGCCGTCCATGCGCTGCCAGTGAGCGCCGTCAAAGATTTATGGTCCATTGGGGTGCGTTTGTTTTTTATTGATATTTTATAAAGCGATTAATTTTGTTTCTTAGAAAAGAGTTGAACTTTCTATGTTTTTGAGTTAGATTTCGTTATAAATTTAACTTGGTAGTTTTGTTTTTGAATGTTTAGTTTAATTCTGTGAAATAAAAACTTCAAATTTCTTGTAGTATCACATAGATATTCCTTTATTAGTACATTAGTGTATTCATTGAAACTATGGATTGTTTGGAGAAGAGAAAGAAAATGTCATGAAAGTGTTAGCTTTAGAGTTAATTCGAGCTAGAGTTCGTTCTACAAGCTTCTTCGAGATGTAATTAGATCATATACGATAGAAAGCTGAATCACTAGTAAAGAAATTGGGATGCAAAGTTTCTTAGTGAATCTTCATTTTCGTAGAGTAGGTTGGGTATGAAATGTACTGAGGTTCTAGAGTTCAAGTATCAGTTGATCATGTTATATGACATAGCAACTTTCAGCTTCAAGTCACAAAAAAAGAGCTATTTGAGTAAGTACATCATTTAAATTGGGAGATAAGGAGCTCTTACTACTGATTCCCTCTTTGTTATAGCAGGAGGATTTAAGCATGTCTTTTGATACTGTTACCATTATAAAAAAAAAGCATACGTCTTTTGATAAATTCCACATAAGCCCTCTCCTTTTATTTATTCACGGGATATCTTAGCTTCAAGGTGGGTTGACATAGTTGAACATTGCACTTTCTGGAAATGATGAGAGGAGCATTGAATTCTATACTTTCACATATATGATCATAAAAAGCTTTTGAGGACTACTTCTATAATCTATTTTACCTCCTGCTCCCCTCATCCACTGCAATCCACCCTGCCGCCAACGCATGCACTAACCTTTTGCATACCAGGGTGCATTCAGGTGCATGGGTCTTGGAAGGTGCTGCTTGTGGTTGGTAGAGAGGTTTGCAAGAACATTACGGGTGTAAAACTAAGTGATTGAATTTATTGATTTGTTTGCAAAATGACTAAAATGACTGAATTTTATGAACATTAATGTATTGGTGGACCAAAACTATATCTTCGCGTTAGTAAGAGTATTTTGTAAAAGTAGGTTTCTGGTGAATTAAGTCCATTTTTTGTAATTTCAAAGCCATGTCAAATGGCTTGTTGCACTATGCGATACTTGAGGAACTTTCTTCCTCTAAGGAAAGAAGTGAATAATTGGTAAAGGTAATCTGATTATTGACTATGCGATACTTGAGGAACTTTCTTCCTCTAAGGAAAGAAGTGAATAATTGGTGAAGGTAATCTGATTATTGACTATGGTCGGTCATCCATCTGTAATTAATTTGTCCAGTCAATGAGTAGAAGACATTTTCTATTAATTCTTAATCTAGCAACTCAAAGAACTTTTTTTTTTTAATTTTATTTTAGGCATGTGTTCGATGCATTTTCCGACTATTTGGACTTCATGAACTCATGTGTTCACATCCTTCACTCTCAATATCAAAGTGGTGTGATATTTTAGAAGATGTGATGAGAAACAAAGATGGAGAATTTAATGAGCAATCACATCAAGAACGATCAAGGGAGACAAACTTTTGCAAAATATGCTTAGGCATTTTGCAATTTCTCTATTATGATGATACTGGAACTTTATTAAAAAAGTATAGTGCCGATGACTTTGCTGTAGTAATTTCTGAACTTGTAAAGCAACAATATCAACAAATTGATAGTTTTTCTCTTGAAGTCTCATTGCCTTCGGTTGTAACAGAAAATGATCAAGCAGTTTGGTAAGATTTTAGAGTCTGATGAATTTCTTTATCAATTTCATTCACGTTGGATAGGAGGGTCAGATGCCCCTCCAAAATACTTATGCTAATTTTCTTTCTTCGATCTGAAACTTATACTTAGATTTTGTTGTTTTCCACCATTAACTTCCATATATATATATATATATATATGTATGTATGCCTTTCTTATTTGAATACCTTCCAATATATTTTGTTTTCAGGTTGTATATGAAGAATAAGTACCGCCATGAACTTTGGTTCCAAGAGAAGGCTGAATGTCAATTCATTTCTACAAAAGACATCTTCAAACTATTAGTGATAAATCCATTACAAAGATTGTTGGTAATGAAATCTTCTTTTCTGATCTCTTTTGCACCTCTTCTGTAATATCAATGTTTGACACTATGGGATTAGAATTATGTTGGTAATAATTGTTATTTTTCATTTGGTGTGAATATATATGATATATGATACCTTCAAATTGAGAAAGTCAATTGGGGGCAAACGTTCTAACTGAAATGCGTTCTGCTGATTGGTCAATATATAAACCTGTAAAATAAAGGATGTAAATGTATATATATTATGGGTTATTCACGTTTGCAGGGTGTAAAATCTACTCAAAGTTCTTTTCGCGTTCGCTTAACATACTCACATTCTGATGCATTAACAAGAGATGACGTTCAGGAAGGGAATGGAGGAAATAAGAGGAGGAAAACAGGCATGCTATCTTGTCAAAATGCTTTTTTCCCATTTGAGATTTTAAGTTTCTAGTGCTTGGTACCTTACCTGCTGTTTCTCATTACTGTGTCTCAACCCTTGAGACACTATCGGTGGTGATAGTTGTCTTGTGGGCAGGTAGGCATAGATAAGCATGCATTTTTCATTTTTCTCTTGTTTTGAACAATATTTAGTTTAATCATATGCCAGGATGATGTAAACAGATGATATTTCTGATGTTTTGACTGTTTACTCTATTAAGCTTACTTCAAAAAGTCTTCTGCTTTAGGTTTTTCCAGTTCTTTCCCTTGCCTATATTTAGTACCTCCAGCATATTCATCCTTTTATACTCATATTTTTCCTTCATATGCTGTCTCGAGAAAACTCTAGTATCAGTGTTCAAAGGAAGTAATTTGAAAACAAAAGGAAAATAGAAATCCATGAATTGCGACTTCTATGCTCCTGCATTTGAATATTGGATCTAATTGCTAAAGTGAAACAAGTATCCTCTCAGTACTCTTCATTTTATGATTGCCTGTGCTAACAAAGTTCCATTCTGTGCTCCATAATATCTGCTGGATCAAATGTTACTGGTTGTCATCCCATAGTTTATTTGGGTGCAATAGAAAGTATTGACTGATCGTTGTCAGACAAAGCAGGTTTCACTGGTGACCTCAAGACAACTGGGGAATCTGTTACTCCTCATGTTGAGTCTTTTGATAGTAATATTGTTGATGGAGATGGACTGACTAAAGTTTGTCCCAAGGAGGCCCAAGATCTCAGTTGTAATAACTTAATGGCTAAGTTAGATAAGGTATTGAGGACTTCTAATTATTTTTCATATGATGGAACTCCAACTATTCACTCTATTTGAAGTTTATTCAATGTATATATTTTTCAATCATATATAGTGAATTTTTTTTCAGGTCGGTAAGCCTTGTTCTCTGGCCATTCATTGCTGCAGAAGCTCTACATACATTGGAGGGAGATATCTTAAGGTATAGCAAATTCAACCTGAAAAGCTTTGTTGTAAATATACTTCTCTGCTAAACCCATGAATAAGCACCACTGGCTGTTTGTCATCATTGAATTCTGACTTTCTGAGCTCTGCATACGATTTAGTTTTTTGACTCGAAAACATTATCGCCAGTGTTTATGCTGCTTTCTGTACTTCAAAGAGGTGTAACAAGACTAGAAGGAGAAGGATGCAAAATGTTGTGGAGAAGTTAAATCATCCTATGTGAAGGACTTTCATAGAATGTATGTAGATTGGAGATTGTTGCTTGAGAAAATCTTAATTGCCAGTGAAATGCACTGTCATTTGACTATTAACTACAATTTGACATTGTTGTAGGCTAAACATTGTAAACCAATAGCTTGCACATGTACCCGACACCTTAAGGCACTGAGTGGAGTAACTCACGACTTTTAGAAACCCCTGCTAATCGGGTGATTATGATAATATGTAAAAGAATGTAATCATCCAACCCAAAACCTAGGATAAGTTTAGTGATTAGGAACATTTATTATCCCTTTGAATACCAATATATATCTGATGTAGGACATTATACATCTCTTAACAATTTTGAAATGGTGGAAGGTGGCTTATTCTTCAAATATAACTTATTAAATTACCATTAGATATGTAGGTTATAATTATTCAGCTAAGCTCAATCTTGGTCTCCCCACTGTTATTGGACATGTGTAGCAAGCAAGCCCATGTACTAATCTCATGTCTGTTTCTGAGAAGGGTTATATCTATATTTGTGAATTCTGCTTCTTGCTCATTATCACAAACTTTATGTTTGATCAACCCTTCTTAGTTCCATAGTCCATTTAAAAAGTTGCTCTGATGGAGTATTAACCACCTGAGAATGTGCCTTTACTGCAGTATTCGAGAAATGTGAGCCAGACACGCTGGGTTATTGATGATGAACGAATGGGAGAAGCATCCGTTGAGGTATTTCCCTATTCTTTATTGTAGTAATTTCTGTTGTTGGTAGTTACTGGGATTATAATTGTTAACTCTTCTTTGAATGTTCTCTTAGGAAATAATAGGTGGGGCCATCCTTCCTATCTTCCAGGGTGACAATTATAAGTTTCATGCTGCCGGTAGGGAGGACATTGATGTAAGAAAGATCTGGTTTCTGACAGACCATAATTATTGGATGATTATTGATCCTCTAGTCTCAACACTACCTTTCTCAGGTTCGGATGCTCGGTACAGGCCGTCCTTTTCTTGTAGAGATACAAAATGCACGCCAAGTCCCTTCTGAAGCACTCATAAAAGAAATAGAGAAGAAAATTAATAGTCTAGAAAGTCAATACGTGAGTTGGTTAATACTTCTAAGCTGTCTTTGATAACTTAAATGAGTGGAGCACACTGCACCACATCATTTTCCCAATATATATGCAACAGTCTTTACATATTTTGCATCAGGTCCGGGTTAAAAATCTTAGAGCTGTAGGCAGTCAAGGGTGGGACCTCATGCGTGAAGGAGAGGCAGAGAAGCAGGTAAACCTCTGGCTATTTGAGCTAGTACTAGCTTATTTACCAGCCGATCTCTGCTTAAAAACATATTTATTTCCACCTATCTTTTCATAAGAAATTTCTTTCCATCCAATACAGAAGCAGTACGCTGCATTGGTGTGGATTTCTCGTCCTGTCAGTGATGAAGATTTGCAAACTATATCATCACTAAAGGAATTGGTGAGTAATTCTCTATTTGGATTTACTGAAAAGAGTTTGAAGAATCCCTAATCGTTTGTGAAATTTTGCGATAAACCTATCACATATACATTCTTACATATATTAAGAGTGTGTTCGGTAGGATGGAAAATGTTTTAACTGGAAAATATTTTTCTAGGAAACTAAATGGGTTTCTTACTTATTTTCTTCGGTTTGGTACGTAAGCAAAAAATATCATCCTAAAAGCATTTGTATGTAATCAATGTGGAAGGGGGCTATGAGGGTGGGATGAAGATGAGATGTGTGGGAGGGTGGGTAGGCCACAATCAATGAGGAATGCTACTTGTGGAGCTTGTTTTCCTTACTTTCATTAGGGAGCTCATCTTCCTCATTTTTAAGGAGCTTATTTTCTAGAGAATGTTTTTCAAAAATTTTGACTAACCTAACATGTGAAAATTAGAAAATATGTTCTGAAAAGTGTTCTCGTCCGTACCGAATACACCCTAAAAGAATATATCAGAAATATATTGAAAAAACAACTAAGACCAAGATTACCTATTCTTTTTGCTTTGAAAAGAGTACATTTTATATTTTCATGGAGCACTAGCTTTTATTAACTGTTGGAGTGCCTGGCATGATTGTTCATATATCATATCCCCTCCTTTCAATTACGAGTGTTGAACTACTACTAAACATGGGAGTAGCATCAAATGTAGTTGTGTGTGATTTGATAATTTGTTAAGGGCTGATCCACTACCATCTTATCTAATAATATGTTTCATTATCTCTCCCCGTTTTTTGTTTCTCTGGGCTTCAGAAAGTTGCTCAAAAAACGCCTATAAGGGTTCTTCATCGCCGAAGTCCATTGGAGAGAGAGAAAATTATACATTGGTATGAACAATTTCTAGCAACAGACTAACAACTATGGGTTTACTTTTATATCAATCGTGACTAGTGTTGTTTCTTGTGACAGGATGCAAGTGGAGAGGGTATCTGGAAGCTCACAATATCTTCTACTGCATCTGTGTACCCAGGTTACCATCTTCCATTGACATTACTTCGCTTTTCTCTAACTATGTTTTCTTGGGAAAGAGAATACGCGGATAAATAGCATAGTTACATAAGGGCTAAAGAGTTCTTTCATAATTGCTGTGAAAGAGCATAATACAATGGCAGCTGTCTTTTACAGGCTGGGACATATATCAAGGAATTTGTTCACGGGGATTTTGGTCGCACTCAACCTAGGTATAAAGTTGTTATCTTTTTTGTTTAACATTGTGCTTCTCCCTTTATCATTATATGATTTTTATTAGCTCTATTAGTTTATTATCATAGTTAAATGCTTCCCCAATAATGCTTCTCAAAAAGATATTCCCCAGAAATGTTGTACTTAAGGGGCCGTAATGCAACCATAGAGAGGATTATGATCTGCTGAAATCATAGTGAGGAAATTACCAGGGAGTAGGAATAATAGTAATTGATTTTCTTTGGCAAAAGAAGTTAGTACTTTGGTCCTCAATTAGCAAGTATTAGGCATTCTATCTGCATTGATAGTACGGTCAAACTCAATAATATTTGATAGGTTCAAACTCAATAAATTTTGTTTACTACACACACTAATCCCAAAAAAAGGTTCGGTTGCTACCTAGGAAACCGACCCTCTGCCTTTGGAATGGGGATAAGTTCCTTTAAAGTTGAGCTAAACCATTGGAGAATATATCCTTCCACTACTTTTTTTTTAAAAAAAAATTAAGCCATCACCATCACAGCTTAAAGCTATTAGGCGTGGGGGGTTTGGCTTGACCCCTACCATGTCTATAATTTCCATCATAAGTTACACAAAAACCAGAGGGGGGCATGTACCTAACCTCTGGAAAAAATAGAAAGTGGAAATTAGGACATCAAAAAAGGGAAGGCAACCTACTTGTAACCTTCCACTCAAGCAAAAATACAAGATTCAACTAACAAAAAAATTACATTTGTCGTATCTTCTTCTTATACAAGGTAGTTGCCATCTATCCTTCCACTGCTCAATGATGAAGTGATCACGCCTGTTTGACAGTAGTAGCATATATTGACCATGGCAGCTCAGTAGAAGCTGGAATAGTTAACCATTTCACAATAATCTCTTACTTTTTGTGCATTATCTAGTGTCATGTTAGTTACAGGGTTGTGGGATAAATCGCTGCAAGGCTAACTCGAGAACCTTTTGCATTTACGGTCTTTAGCTAATTTATGAATTATATAAGGATGGAATGAGGAGCCTGCCGGTTGGTGTCAACAATAAGATTGTATTAAATTATATTTATCTGTTGGTCTACTTATCAGTTCTTCAACTATAAATTTACAAACCTTCTTGTGTGCTGCAGTATCGGTTCAATTCTTGGTTGCAGAACAGAGATACTGCAACTCGATGTTACGGATGTGAAAATGGATTGCTTTCAGGAAGAATGAAAGAACTATAATATTCTTGGACCCAGGAATTTGCATTTGAACATTAGTTTTACATCCCTATTTTGGTGTAACATTTTGTATGCATCATAAGATCAAATTTTCTACTATTTAATATGTATTATGAAACATCTGCAAAATCAGTTGATCATAATACTTAATTTTGATGCTATGACATTTTTATGGCTATACACGCTTCTCGTTAAGGGTAAAACGAAACGTGTAAAGTTAATTGTTCTAGATATAGAAATTATGTCATTCTTTTTGTAAGGTTTGGAGTATTATTTTACCATTCTTTGTCAACAAAAGAGGAAAGGGTAATACCCAAATATACCAATTTCCCTTTTACATAAATATTATGTACACATCATTATTCTGGAATGCATCATCAGTGGTTATCCTATATGAAAAATTGTTCATCTTGTTAACATTTTTTTACATGCATCCTTGAGCCAAATAGACGATCCGTGTTTGGAACTGAGGCGTAGTTATTTCCGATAACTCTTTTGCAAGCAGATACCTTTTATTGGATGATGAAGCACCAACTGTGAGGACATCAAAATCCGACCACCTTATTTGTGTTCCACTATTTTCCATATTATACCTTTGTACAAACATAATTTTACTCAACCCAAGCAGCACCCAACTCTTTAGCCATGAATGCATATCTGTCTGCAGCTTCATCAATCTGCAATGCAAGTTAATGAAGTTTCAGACTTTCCCAATCGGCACCTCGGGTCATTAATTGAGCTCACCGGGGCATAGCTACCACGGCTACTATCAACCCGAGCCCTCCAGGTTGTAAAATAAATGGTTATTGGTGAGAAGCTTACGAGTTTTTGTGTTGGACGTCCACATCCATGACCAGCCTTACGTTCGATCCTACCAACGATAGGGTTGGTCTGGGGACTTCCCTCCTGGCTCGTGCACAGGACGTATTGCATGGTCTGCAGAGCATGTCGCGATGGATGGAGTTAAGTTCTATGTACTGATAATGTAAATTTATAATATTTAACATGATTTTGCTAACTAATAACTTACAGCCAATAGTTTCAATGAGTGCAGTGGAACAACTCTATCATCATGATCTGCAGTCAATAGCATGATGGAAGGGTATTGAACAAATGCTAAATTGACAGATTTTTCCCATGGCCTACTCACATTATGCAGTGGTGAATACCTGAAGAGAATATTAGATGAGTAACTTGGATGTTGTTGCACGTGTCAGATCCCCCAAAAATGCAAAACCGACAATATTTTTAAAGAGTCCGAGGAATTTTTTAAGTGAGGATAGTAAACTTACTTGATTAGCCACTGAAATTCTTCCTCCTTATCAGAACAACCAAAATCAGAGGTCCATGCATGGCCTAATGAGAAATGGAAAATAAATTGTAACTACACACAAACAATAACCAAAATTGTAGCAAAATATAAATTTATATATATATATATATATATAAAAACTTACCTATAGTGAATTTGTGGAATCTAAGCATATCCATAACACCAACATGAGCAAGAGCACAGCCAAAGAGATCAGGTCTCTGCATTTTTGAAGTTAACACTGAATTATCAGTACTAGAATCAGGGGCGGAGCTACAGTTATCCAAGACATTCCTTCACCGGAAAATTACACTACTTATATAGGTCTTTTTTATAACGTATATCTACTATATATGTTGATCCCTTGGCTTCTTTGTACGATAACTCTGAGGTCGGGGTACCACTAATTTCACGATGTACTTGCTACCTCATACCAGTATACAGGTGTCGGGTTTCTATGATCCCCTGTATTTT